>NW_006400028.1:2305904-2320411 GCF_000299155.1 Elephantulus edwardii
AGAGAGAGAGACAGAGAGAGAGAGAGACAGAGGCAGAGAGACACAGAGAGAGACACAGAGAGAGAGAATGTGCACTGTGCACTTCAAAGCTAAGGAAACAAAGAATAAATGCAGAAAATGCATCATAGACAATCTAACAAACATTTTAATGCCTATCCAACTATTCGCTAAACACTAGTGATATTAGTGAATAGTCAGATTCAAAACAAAACAGTCACAACAAAATAACTGCTCTTAAAAAGTGGAAGAAAATAACGAAGTGAAAAAATTGGACAAATACTATACAGTATGATGATATTCAAACATCAGATTAAACCCACTGTCCATTGAGTTGTTAAGGACTCAATTGGTTTTCTGAGTCTATAAATCTTAAGGAGAGACTTCCCATCTTTTATCCTTGGAGCAGGACGAGTGGATTCAAATTGTTAGATCCTTGTAACCTTTTAGTTAGCAGCACAACAGGCTATGGTCTAGACCACCAGAGCTCCTTATGAGAGCATGTCAGTTGTTGCTGTTGTTGTTATATGCTGTCGAGTCGCTTACAACTCTGAGACCCTATGTACTACAGCCCTGAACCCTGCTCTATCCTGTGCCAACCTTATTGTCTGACACACCTACCCTCATTATCCCAGTGGCTGAATCAATCCATCTCATCAAGAGTCTTCCTCTCTTGTGCTGTCTCTCCACCCTCCTGAATATGACGTCCTTCTCCAAGGACTGGTCCCTCCTTACAACATGCCCAAAGTATGCTAGATGGAGCCTCAGAATCCTTGCCTCCAAGGAGCAGCCTGGTAATCCTCTCTAGGACTAACCTGTTTGTTTTCATGGCAGTCCAGCATGTTTAATACTCTTCTCCAGCACCAAAGCTCAAAGGCATCAGTTCTCTTTTTATCATCCCCAGTCATTGTCCAGCTTTCTGATGTATAGCAAGTAATGGCAAAGACTAGACCTGGATCAGGCACTCCTTACTATCCAGACTGACATCTGAGTTGTACTTCTTCCAAACAGATTAGTTTGTACTTTTCGTCACTCATGGGATGTTGCTGTTGTTGTTATGTGCCTTTGAGTCACCAGCCACATAGTTATCCTGTGTACAAGAGCTCTAAACCCTACCTATCCTGAGCCAATTTCATTGTCTCTGACACACCTACCTTCATTATCCATGTTACTAAGTCAATCCAATGGAGTGGTCTTCAGAGACAAGGATGGTGAGGCTTCATCTCACATTTTGGGCTTATTATTAGGAGAGGTCAGTCCCCAGAAAAGAGCTTCATGTTTGTAAAAGTGGGAAGTCAAGTGAAGGAGAGGAAGATGAAGACCCTCAATGAGATGAACTGACACAGTGGCTCTAATAGTGGATCTGGCTTTTAACCTGTTACCTGAATAATATTGTTGTTGTTAGGTGACATGGAATTGCCTACATGAAATAGCAACCCTGTGAACAACAGATCTGAACCTTGCCCTATTCTCAAGCCCATTGTTACAGTCACTCTGTCAATCCATCTTGTAGAAGTCTTCCTCTCTTTCTCTGACCATCCACCTTTCTCAGTACAATATCCTTTTCCAAGGCTAGTCTCTTGACAACATATCCAAAGGATGCGAAATGAAGTTTCACCATTCTGGCCTCCAAGGAGCACCCTCATTGCACTTTATCTGAGACAAACTTGTTTGTCCTTTTGTCAGTCCATGGGATATTCAGTACTCTTCTTCAATACCATGATTCAAAAGTCTTGGTTCTACTTCTAACATTCTTATTCACTGTCCAACAACCAAAAAGACCACAGCTTGGATCAGGTTCACCTTATTCTTTAAACTGACATCTTTACTCTTTAGCACTTTGGAGAGGTCCTTGACAGCAGATTTTTCCCAATGTAACACATCTTATGATTTTCCAAATGCTGTTACTTTAGGTCTTGATTGCTGATCTGAACAAAAGGAAATTGTCAAAGAATTCAGTCTTTTCTCCATTTATCACAATGTCAACCACTGGTTCTTGATGGTGAGATGTAATCCATATTGAAATCTATAGTTTTTTATCTTCTGCAATAAGTGCTTCAAGTTCTCTTCTTCATTTTCAGCTAGCAGGGTTGTGTCATGTACATAATGCACGTTGTTAATAAGTCCTTTCCCTATCCTGATGCCACATTGTTCCTCATGAAGTCCAGCCTCCTGAATGATAATGAAGAATTGCTAATCAAATAAAGTTCTTTTTTGCTGTTAGGTGCCATAAGTCAACTATAACTCACCTTCTGGTTCATCAGACAAAGATCTTGAGATCAGATAGAACATTACTGAGACACAAGGTTAAAAATATAAGCAGGAGGCAGGTTCTTTTGAGAGCTTTGACTTTATACTAATGGCAAGAGAAAAGAATGAAAGGATTTCCAATTGGGGAGGAACCATAAGAATCTTTATTTTAGAAAACTTTAATGGAGTGAAGAATGGATTGGAGGTGTTGAAACAGGATACAGAGAAACCAGCTCATGAAGCTGTGTATTAATCCAGATGAGAGATGATATTGGGTGTACTGTACCAGTTATTGAGATTGGCTTTGGGTCTAAATCATTCTGTATCTGCTTGTGGTGCCAGTTATATTAGGACTTTGTCCTACCTAGAATAGATTTTGATGTGAAGTAGGGATACCATTTCCTAGGTTGCATATAAATAACCAGCTGACTTTACTGGATAACCCAGTCTGCGTTTGATTAGTGGGAAACACGTATCTGTTTGTCTGGCACCATAGGCTACAAGTTGCAAGGATGCTGTCTAGGTTTTACTGGGTTTCCACACTAAAACTAGGAAGAAAGACCTGGTGAATTGCCTCTAAAAACAGCCAATGAAAGCTCTGTGGATTACAATTATCTGATCTGCAACTGATCACAGTGATAATGCAGGTCCAGGCAATGCTTCATTTCCTTGTACATGGGGTTACCATGGGTCAGGGGCCAACTTGACTACAGCTAACAACACTTCACTTTCCTCTAGTTGAGTTGAAACAGTGTAAAAATATACTTATAAATTGGTATGATCAGTACAATTGATTGAGATGATTTTATATTTTGTCAGATGTTTGTAAAATAAAAATTAACAATTATTCTACAAGATAAAAAAATTCTGCTAAAATATTTGCACACATATCTAAGAATCTGTTAATAGGGATGTGGTAGTCTTCCCAATAAAGAGTTATGAAAAATGTTTCTTACCATTAGAAATAACATTAATTGTGAAAGAACAGGCATGTTGGAGGGACCTGGGCAACTTAAATTAAGCAGTACCACCATCTCTTTTATAGAAAAAAGGTAGGAGGAGGTGAAGCGGACTAGAATCTGGTAATTTAAGGTTACAGACACTAATAATAAGTGTCTTTGAATTTAAAAGCTGCAGTAAAAGAGGACATAATTAAATTACACGAGGACAAAGAAGGATAGAGAAAGACTAAGAGGTGCTCTCAGGTCAGCCTTCCACTACAGCTGGGTACTGTTCTCACAGATTTCCCTAGAGAGTCTTCCACCACCAAGTGACATTTGAGGTATTAAGCATGTGAGATGGGATTGGACACCTTGAGCATACGATCCTTAAGGGGCTGACAGTGCACACTTCCTGCTGAACTAGTTTCTTATCCTAGAGGCTGATTCTCTGAGCTCAGATGTTCTCCTGTTATCCAGCACTTTTCAAACTTCTGTCATTTTATCACTAAAAGGAATGAGGAAGAGCCAACAGATCCATCAACTTCTGCTATGGAATATGCAATTTTCCTCCAGAACCTTTCTCAGGCTATATGAGACAGGAGTGGGGGAAGGGCAGATGGGATCTGGCAGGAAATATGTACTGTAATGCTGAAATTAATAATTTAGTTCAGTCCTTATAATATGACTGCCATTCAAGTATTATTATTGCAAAGGGATAAACTGAGGCTTAGGGAAATTAAGAAACTTGCCTTCTGCCTCATGGTTAAGAAGTCAGTGGGATGGAGTTCTAATGCATTCAGAATCCAAAGAGAGTGTTTATTCCACCAGAGCAAGGGATCCCTCCCAGTCAAACGTCTATGCCTAAGGGTTTTCCCTCCCACTTGTTAAAGTATCATCCTCCTGGTTCTGCATGTTAAGGTGCTGACAAAATCCCAAAGGTTTATGAAGTTTAGGAACAGCAGTGGACATGTCTTTAAAACTCTAAAAGAGTGAGGAAGTGCACTAGCCTTGCCAGCAATAAGTTTTTAAAAAGGAAAATTACTTCTTCCTTCATCTATTGGAATTACTTGGAAGCCAAAGTCAGGAAATCCCCTTCCTTCATTTGTGGTATTTATGTGGCTAACTGTTCCCAAAGAACAGCAGAATTCCTTTGCTTCACCATTTAAATGTTTGAATAATTAAAAATTCTTCTTTATGGGACATGACTTGGGCTATCTTTAGGATTTTTTTTTACATGACAGTAGTTTATATTACTGTCTTTTCTAAAATCTGAGAAAAGATGGTTACATCAAACAAGGGTTGCTTAATGATTTCTTAAACATGAAAAAGTACATTCCCTTTAATCATAACTTAGAAATTACATCTTGAAAAATACCTTTAATGCACACATACTATTTTAGTTTGTTGGGGTAACAGATATTTTTCATAGAATCAAAGAAAAAGTTAAAAAAACACTTTTTACTAAGGTAAAATAAACTATGTGCAAACTAAAAAAATGATCATGAACAGAAGAGTTAAATGAAATATAATGGAATGTCCAAAAATAGATCCACATTTTTTGATTTCCAACAAAGGAACCAACCTAATTCAATGGGAATAAAGTACAGCCTCTTCAACAAATGGTGCTGACACAATTGGATATTTTTAAGGAAAAATCTTAACTCTTACCTCACATCATACTCCATAAGTCATCTTGAAATGAATTACCAATCCAATGTAGGCAGCAGGATTATAAAACTTCTAAAAGAAGACATAGGAATAATCTTGGGTCAGAGAAAGATTTCTTAAATAGGTCACCAAAGAATCACAAACCATAAAAGAAGAGGGAGGGAAAAAAAACCAAAACCACCCAACCACAAAAACAAACTTCTCCGACCCTCTGCCTTTCCAAGCATGAATGATGTCTTTTCCCAAGGAATGGCCTCCTAACAACATGTTCAAAATATGTGAGATGAAGCTTCACCACCTTTGTCTCCAAGGAACATTCTTGTTTATTATTTTGGCACTTTATGGGATTTTCAGCATTCTTTTCCAATACTGCAATTCAGATGCATCAGTTCTTCTCTTGTCATCTTCTCCTGTCATTTACTGTCCAGCTCTCAAATGCATAGTAAATGACTGAAAAGATTATGGCTTAAAGCAGGCACACCTTAGTCTTTAGACTGAGATCATTATTCTTCAGGACCTTTGAGAATTTTTGGGACTTTCCTAAAGCTGTATGTCTCCTGACTGCTGTTACCAATGGTGTTGATTGTGGATCCAAACAAGATAAAATCAGTGACAATTCTAATATTTTCTCTATCATGATGTTGCCTATTGGTTCAGTGGTGAGGATTTTTGTTTTCTTGGTGTGGAGATATGATCCATGTTGAAGGCTGTAGCACTTGATGCTCTCTGCAGCAAGTGCTTCAGGTCTTCCTCATTTTCAGCAAGCAAAATTATGTCATCTCCATAACCAGGTTGTTGATAAGCCTTCCTCCAATCCTGATACCACACACTTCTTCATAAAGTCTAGCTTCTTGAACAATTTCCCAGAATACAGATTAGGTATATAGAGAGAATACAGCCTTTTTCCAATTTTAAACCATATAGTGTTCCCTTGCTCTGTTTGGACAAGTTTCTTGGTCTAGATAAACATTTCATATAAGCATAATACTATAATAATATAAGTGTTCTGGAATTCCCATTCTTCTCAAGGTTAACCATAGTTTGTTATGATCTACACAATCTAACGCCTTTGCATAGTCAATAAAACACAAGTAGATATTATTCTTGATGTTCTCTGCTTTCAGTCAAGATCCATTTGACATCAGAATAGCATCCCAGGTGCCATAGACTCTTTCAAATCCAGCTTGAACTTCTGGAAGTTATTATTTTCTTTTATGTTATTTTATTTTTTTGTCCATGTACCATCAAATCGGACCTGACTGGTACGGGAGGAGATTGTCCCTCCTTCTCCAGGACAGCATCTGGTGGATTTGAACTTCGCACCTCTGGGTTTGCGGTGCAGCTTCTTGCCACTAGGCCACCACAGCTCCCTTGGAAGTTCTTTATCAATGTACTGCTCTAACTGGTTTTGAGTGATCATTAAAAGTATTTTGCTTGCATGTTATGTTAATGATACTGTTCAGTAATTTCCACAGGTATGATGTCTTTTTCCAAGGATCCACCCTTCCTGACAACATGCCCAAATTCCTGAAACTAAGCCTAACCATCTTTGACCCCAAGAAGCATCCCAGTTGCACATTCTCCAAGACCTTTTTGTTTAATTTATTGACTATTTCCATATTTTGGAGAGGGGACACTATTTAATCCATGACACTAGCAGACAACTCAGCATATAGTGGAGCAATTGGGTACCAACAGAGGTCATTGTGCCTCAGAGGGGAGCAGCAGCACTTAGCATGCAGATTTCTGATGAAGGAAGGGCAGTTGATTTGTCTGGAGCATATGCAAAACACCCCTAGAAGGTAGTCAGAAGTATTTGTTCAGGACTTGGTTTCAAGTGGAATTTACACTATGATTTGTTAATATGATCTCAGTTATATATAAACACATACTTTAGGCCATTTGTTGTCCTTCTCAACTAAAATCAGTAGTTTATAAATTATAAATTAAAGGCTTCCACTGATAAAATGCTTCCCTTATTTTTAAAATATATATACGCTACCCACATATATTTATATCATCACTGATAAATATCCATTTCTATAATGTCAACTGCAACTCATAGTGACTCTATAAGACAAAACAGGACTGATCCAGAGGGTTTCTAATGCTTTAAATCATTCAGGAAGCAGAATCCACATCTTAACTATTGCACAATCAGAGCTGCTATTATATGTTTCTGTTGTTATTATATACTGTCTGGTTGACTATAGCAACCCTATGAACAATGAATCTGCACCTTGCCCTATCCTGTGACATCCTCTCATCTCTTATATACTTGAGCACATTGTTACAGTCACTGTCAATCCACTTAGTTAAGGGTCTTCCTTTCTTACATTGACCTTTCCAAGCATGATTTTTTTTCCAAGGAATGGCCCTTCCTAACAATATGTGCAAATATGTGAAATAAAGATTCATCATCCTTCCCTTCAGGGAGCATCCTAATTGCACTTTCTCCAAGATGTATTTGTTTGCTCTTTAGTCAGTGTCTACTGGTGTTTCATTGATTATACAAAGGCATTTGACTGTGTGGATCATAACAAACTGTAGCTAATTCTGAGAAGAATGGGAATCCTAGAATACTTGATAGTGCTTATGCAAAACCTATATTGGACCAGGAGGCAGTTGTCAGAACAGAGCAAGGAAACACTGCATGATTCAAAATTGGGAAGGATGTATGCCAGGGATGTGTACTATCTCCATACTTTTCAATCTATATGCAGAACAGATGATCCAGGAGGCTGGGCTCTATGAAGAGAAATGTTGCATTAGTATTAGAGGAAGACTCATCAACAGTTTGCGTAATGCAGATGATACAACCTTGCTTGCTGAAACTGAGGAGGATGTGAAGCGCTTGCGGCACAGATCAAGGACTGCCACCTTCAATATGGATTGAAGCTCAACAACAAGGAAAGAAAGATTCTCACCACTGGGCCAATTGACAGCATCATGATAGACGGTGAAGAGATTGAGATTGTTCTTAACAGCTTCAGTTTGCTTGGCTCCACAATCAACACTACTGGTACTAGCAGCCAAGAAACCAAAAGACTGATTTCATTGGAAAAGTCAGCTTTCAGGGACCTCTCCAGAGTACTGAAGTGCAATGATGTCAGTCTGGGGACGTGCACCTGATATAGGCCATGGTCTTCACAATTACTTGCTATGGATCAGAAAGCTGGACAATGACTAGGGATGATAGAAGGAGAATTAATGCCTCTGAGCTGTGATGCTGGAGAAGAGTACTGAATATACCACAGACTATTAGGAGAATAAACAGGTTTGTCCTGCAGAAGGTAAAACCAGGCTGCTCTTTGGAGGCAAGGATTCTGAAGCTTCATCTGACATACTTCGGGCATGTTGCAAGGAGGGACCAGTCCTTGGAGAAGGACATCATGCTTGGAAGGGTGGAGGGACAGCACAAGAGAGGAAGACTCTCAATGAGATCGATTGATTCAATGACTGGGGTAACAGGAGTAAGTGTGTCAGAGACAATAGGGTTGGCTCAGGATAAAGCAGGGTTCAGAGCTGTTGTACATAGAGTCACTATGAGTTGCAAGTGACTGAATGGCATATAACACAACAATACAAAATAGGCAATACTCTTCTCCAAGACCACAAGTCTAAGGCACAGATTCTTATTCTGTCATATTTAGTCATTATCCAACTTTCAGATGCTTAACAATTGAAAAGACTATGATTTGAATCAGATGTATCTTAGTCTTTAAATGAATATCATTGCTCCTTAATACCTTGGAGAGGTCCTTGACAGCAAATTAACCCAACACATCTTTTGATTTTATAAAATAATATTTCTTTTTTTCATTGTTGAACATTTTCTTCCCCCCCCCACAATGTAACCGTTGTGCCAGACTGTTGTCATACATATACTGGCTAATTTTATATTAATTTCAGACAGTTCTTCACCTTATCTGTTCTAATGTAGTGTCCATTATATTTTTTTTATTTTTCCTTGTTTGTATTTTATATCAATACAAACTGTGACTTTTGTGTCATAATTTACCTATCTCCTTTCGGGTCCTTGCGATAGTCTTATCACATCTCCAAGAGTGAAATGATTTTCTCTTTAAGAGGCTGAGGGGCACGCCCCCCCATTCCTCTCCTGTCCCTCTCCTGCCCGCACTCCCCAAGGCCTGCCCTGGCAGCACACACCATTCACAGTACACTTGGCTACTCGGCTGCTGAAAGTTGACAAATTGCCAGTTCTTTCAGCAGATAACAATTCTTCACAGCTTATTTTCAAAACACTTGAACTTTATAATGTATGCTCACATTGCTACAAGGAATTACAGAAAATTTATACACTCCTCAATACCAAGAAGCAGAATTACTGTTCTTGGTCTGGTTGTTTAAGTGTCCATTATCTATCCGCTCTTTTCCCATTCTCTCCCTAGCACCCGCCCCATGACTGTTCTATTTTATAACAGCAGTGTTATGCAGTGTTTGTCCTTCTGGGGGTTTTATTTGTTGGGTTTTTTTAATTGATATTTTAATGAAAGTTTATAGAGGACTTTTTTAAAATTCTGAATGAATTTCTATTCATTCAGTGTTTGTCCTTTTGAAATTGAGATATTTCACTCAGCATAACGGCCTCTAGGCTCCCTCATGTTGTGTAATGTTTTATGAGTTCACTGTTTTTCAGTGCTGTGTAATATATTCCATTGTGAGAATGTACCATAGTTTTTCTATTAATTCATTTGTTGATGAGCACTTGGGTTGCTTCCTTCTACTTGGAATTGTGAATAATGCAGCAGTAAACATGAATGTACATACATCTGTTTGAGTCATGAGTCAGGTTTTTTTAGGGTATATTCCCAGTAGTGGAATTGCTGGGTCAAATGGGATTTCTATTTCCAACTTTTTGAGAAAGTGCCAGACCACCTTCCATAATGGCTGTACCATTTTACATTCCCACCAGCAGTGAATAAGAGTTCCAATCTCTCCACAACCTCACCAGCATTTGTTGTTTGCTGCCTTGTTGAACTTTACTATTGTTGCTAGGGTGAGACATCTCAAATTTGTTTTTATTTGCATCTCTCTGACAGCTAGAAATTTTGAATATTCATTAATGTATGCGTTTGCCATCTGAATATCTTCTTTGGTGGATTGTCTAAGAATATTCCATGCCCATTTTGTAATTGAGTTGTTTACCTTTTTCTTGTTGAATTGTATAATTTGATTTTTTGACTGCTGGTGCCAAAGGTGTTGATTGTGGATCCAAGGAAGATGAAGTCATTGACAATTTTAAGCTTTTCTCCATTGATCATTGGCCCAGGTGAGGGGTTTTTGTATTCTTTTTTTCTAAGTTCCTCAAAATTTTTTAATTTTTAAAGAAGTTTTAAAATACTGGTTTATTTACAAAGTTTGTATACATTGTTTTTCACACTGGATCTTTATCATTTGCTTCACTCATCTCTCCCTGTACCCACAAAACTGTGTGACCCTATGATTACCCCCCCCGCCCCTTGCCCATCCTCATTCCTCTGCTCCCATCCTCCCCTAGCCCTTGGATCATCATACTCCTTCTACAATAATGGTCTTATACTTATGGGACTGAGTTAGTTTACTTAGCATAATGCTCTCCAATCCCTCCCAAGTTAGGTAGTAACTTACAAAATCATTGCTCGTGCATGCTTCATAGTGTTCCATCCTATGAATGTGGTTTTTGTATTCTTGATGTTGATATGGAATTCATATTGAATTCAGTCTTTGATTTAGTCTTTGAATTTCTACAATAAGAGTTTCAAGCCCTCTCAGCTTTTGGCAAGCAAGACTGTGTCATCTGAACAACAGTTTGTTGATCAGTCTTCCTCTAATCCTGGTACCGTACTTTTCTTCTTAGAGTCCAGACTCTCAAATGATTAGCTCAGTATACAGTTTTAACTGATATGGAGAAAAGATACAGCTCTGACACACACATTTTTAAATTTCAAATCATGCAGTAATTCAGGTACAGATTTCTTATAAGCATAATTAAGGTTTAAGTATAGTGATCAAGGTATAGATTTCATAAGCATAATTAAGTATTCTGAAATTCCCATTCTTCTCAAGGTTGACCACAGTTTGTTATGATCCACATGATCAAATACCTTTGCATAGTCAGTAAAACACAATTAGACATTCTTTTGATATTCTCTGCTTTCAGTCAAGATCCATCTGACATTAGTCATAATATCCCTGATGCCACTGCTTCTTCTAAACCCAGGTTGAATTTCTGACACTTCTCTGTTGATACACTATTCTAGCTGTTTTTGTATAATCTTCAGCAAGGTTTTAATTGCATATGATATTAGCAATATTTATAATACCCATGTTATCCATATCTTTTGATATTTCCATAGTCTATTGGATCACCTTCTTTGGGAATGGGAACAAATATGAATCTCTTCCAGAAGTTGGCCATGTTAACTGTCTTCTAAATTTCCTGGCATAGACTGGTGAGCACATCTAGGGCTGCATTAATTAGCTGAAACATGTTGGTTAGTATCCCTTCAATTCCTGGGCCTTATTTTTTGCCAATGCCTTCAGTGCATCTTGAACTTCTTTCTTCATAGTGATTAATTCCATTGATTCCTAATCATATGCTACTTCCTTGAAATGATTAAGTGCCAGTGAATTCTTTTTGATGCATTGACTCTGTGTATTCTTTCCATCTTCTTTTAATGCTTCCTAGATCATTCAAAATTTTGCCCATAGCATCCTTCAGTCTTGCAACTTGAAACTTAACTTGTTTTTCAGTTCTTTAAGCTTGAGAAATGCTCAATGAATTCTTCCCTTTTTCTTTTCGAACTCCAGCTCTTTCTACATTTTGTTAGAATATTTTTTTCTTGTGTTGCCCTTTTAAATCTTTTGTTTAACTCTTTTACTTTGCAATTTCTTCCCTTTATTTTGGCTTCTCAATGTTCTAGTACAATTTTTAGAGTCTCTTCTGGCATCTACTTTGGTCTTTTCTTTCTCTACTGTCTTTGTAATGACGTTTGCTTTCTTCTTGGATGATATCCTCGATACCATCCCACAAAACTTCTGGCTTTCTATCTGTCTGTATGATGTTGATTCTTGGTCCAATGTTGAGGATTTTTGTGTGTTTTTTTTAAAAAGATGAGATGTAATCCATATTAAAAACTGTGAAGATCTTTGATATTCTTCAGCAAGGGTGTCAAGGTCTCTTCACTTTCAGTAAGCAAGGTTATGGCATATGCATAATGCAGGTTATTGATGAGTCTTCCTCTAATCCTTATGCCACACTCTTCTTCATATAGTCAAGCTTCTCGAATTATCTGTTTATCATACAAATTGGATAGGTACAGAGAAAGGAGACAATTGTGATGCATATGTTTCCTGATTGAAAACCATGCAGTCTTCCCCGATTCTGTTAGGACAACAGCTTTATAGTTCTTAGAAGAGCACAATGCTTAAGTCATTGTTTACTTTTTATATTAAACTATTAAGCGAGCTCTGGTGGCTTAGTGGCCAGGAATTGCACTGTCAGAGCAAAGGTACATGATTTGAATCCACCAGCTTCTCTGTGGGAGAAAGACAGGCAATCTCCCCATGTGTGACTTACTGCCTCTGAAAACCCATTGGAGTGTCATTTATGGGTCAGTACTGACTCAATGGTATAAGATAACTCTTCATAGCATTTTTTTAAATTTAAGGTTTAAAGATTATTTGGAGGACAATAACGTCAGGGATTCATCTAGTTCCCATGGCTCCGTGAAAATATAGACTCCAATAGAATAAGTTCTGTTCTGAATTTTCCTCCTTTTGATCAAGATTCTTCTATTAAAACTTTTATAAAAGCATTTATAATGGTAGCTAGATTCATACAATTTTCTTAGTCTCATAGCAAAGAAGGCAGTTGTTTATGTACATAATTAGCTACACATTCCATTTCTTCCTCCTATTCTTGACTCATGAAGCCCTGGTGGCACAATGATTAAGAACTTGACTGCTAACTGAAAGGTTGCTAGTTTGAATCTTCTAGTCACAACAGGGAAGAAAGATATGGCAATGGGTTACCATTAAGATTACATCCTTGGACAGTTTAATTCTGTCATACAGACTTTTATGAATTAGAATCAACTTGATGACAATAGGTATCTCTGACTCTCTTTATTCTTCTGTTGTTAAAGGTGAATAGATACTGTTTTACTTTAAAGACTCCTTGCAAACTTTTAAGACTGTAGACACCATATAATAATCTGTGAGTCAAAAGAGAAGCATCAAACAAGAGATTAGGCCAGTTAACTGGAATAGCAAAATATTTTTGTTGATTTTTGCTGAATTCTTGATAGGCAAGATGTAGTTGATGCTTAACCATCATTTGGCTCAGTCTGCTTTTTATCTAACAAATCTATTGTCATTACATCTGATATGTGGTCTACTATTAAACTATCATTCTTTTTCAAAAATTTCCTTAAACTATAATTTTTACATAAATTATATTAATTAAACTAAGAGTTCTTTCTGCTTTTACCCTATGGATTGTAGTAATATTATCTTTTAAGATTTTTGTTCAATTGTGGGGATTGAAACATTGTTTGATTCTAAACCACTCAAATAAATTTCACATTTTAAAACTTCACTTAGATCAATGACACTTTTGTCTACTAGCTACTTGTTGTAGTTACTCATAAGACAAGGTTGTTTTAGTAGTGAGGTGCCTTCAAGTTGGATGCAACTCATAGTGACCCTTATGAATACTGGAACAAAACCCTCTCTGATGCTGTGCTATCCTCACAATTTTTGCTGTGCCCCAGTCATTGTTACCATCATTGTGTCAATCCACCTCTTTAAGTGTCTTCCTCTCTTTTATTGACCCTGTAATTTTCCAGCAAAATTCACCAGGAATTGGATCCTCCTAATAAAACATTCTACTTATGTGAGATTAATTCTCACTACCTCTGCATCTAAGGAATACTGCAGCTACACTTCTTCCAAAACAGATTTGTTAGTTCTTTTGGCAGTCCATGGTATTGGTAAGAAGCTGCGCTACAATCCTGAAGGTGCTCCGTTCATACCCGCTAGATGCTGTGCTAGAGAAGGAGGGGCAGCTCTTCCTGTACCAGTCAGACCTGATTTGACAGTACAAAACAAGAAAAGAAAAGAAGGGGGGAAAGACTACCTAAAAAAAATTAATAAATTATTTTTTTAAATATCATGGCTTGGATCAGAGACATCATAGTCTTTAAAATGACTTTTAGCACTTTAAGGGGGTCCTTGTCAGCAGATTTACCCAATGCAATATATTGTTTGATTTCCTGGCTGCTGCTTCCAGGAATATTGATTGTGAATATAAGTAAAATTTAATCCTAGATAACTTCAATCTTTTCTCTATTTGTTATGATGGTTTATTGATCCAGTAGTGAGGATTTGGGTTTTCTTCGTTGATATGTAAGACTTTGAGCTTCATCAATTAGTGCTTCAAGTCTTATTCTCTGCAAGCAAGGTTGTGTCATCTGAATACTGCAGTTTACGAATCTTCTCCTAATTCTGACACTACAATGTCAACTAGCAATTAAATTCATTGCCATCAATACTACCAAAAGCAATTTACACATTTAATGCAATCCCAATACAAATACCAACCCCATTCTTCAACGAGATGGAAAAGGCAATCTCCAATTTCGTATG
>NW_006400028.1:2327261-2332459 GCF_000299155.1 Elephantulus edwardii
AAATTTTGCTATTTTGACTGGGGTGAAATGATATCTCTTAGTTGTTTTAATTTGCATCTCTCTTAGGGCTAGGGATTTTGAGCATTTCTTCATGTTGTTGTACTCACTTTGGCAGCACATAAACTAGAAATACTGTTTTTGTTGTTGTTGTTGTTTACCTTTGAGTCAGCATTGAGCCATAGCTGATCCTCTGGTGTATTTTCAGAGGCAGTTAATCACATAGGAGGAGATTGCCCATCTTTCTCCCGTGGAGCGCCTGGTGGCCTCAAACCATGTGTCTTTGGGATTGTGGTGCAGCTTCTTGTCACTAGGCCACCACACCTCATTAAAAACATTAGACCCTTTATTTTTTTTTCTTTCATTCACAGAGAAATAAGCCTAGATGTTTTACTAGAGTAATTTGGGATTACTAAATAACAGGGAGTTCTGGTGGTCTGGTAGTTCAAATCTACCATTTGCTCCAGAGGAGAAAGATGGGCAATCTCCTCCTGCCTCTGAAAACCCACTGGAGGGTCAAGTACGAGTTGGTTCCAACTCGACTGTACATAACAATGACATCAACAAATAGGCCTGTAGGGAATTTTGCTGCTAAGCCAAAGACCATGCCTCTCTATGAGTTTGACTCTTCCAGCAGTTCAAAGGTAAAAAGATGGGTGATCTCTTTCAATGTAATTTACATTCTAGAGTAACCCAGTGTAAACCTAGTGCAAACCCAGTAGAGGGTGAGCTATGTATGTAACAGTTTCAACTTGATAGCAATGAGTTGTGTGAGTTTTTAAAATATACTTCCCACAACATGTCTGTCAGTTTTGTTGTGATATTGTGGCTTAAATTTTGTTGTGATGCTAGAAGTGCTACCACTGGGATTATTCATTAGTGGAAAGGTTTCAGAGGAGCTTTTAGACTAAGAAGCAGGCCTGGTCATTAATTTCTGAACTGATTGTTGTTGTTAGCTGCTAAAGAGTTGACTCTGACTCATAGTAACCCCAAATGCAACCAACACCTCCTCACAATCTCTGTTAAGCCTGGTGTTGTAGTCACTAGGTCAGTCTGTTTCAATAAGAATCTTCCTCTTCTTTGCTGATCCTCTATTTTTCTAAAAGCATTATGTACTTTTACAAGTCCTGGCCTCTTCTGATAGTATACCCAAAGTATTTGAAAAGAGTCTCATCATTCTTACTTCTAAGGAACACTGGCTGCATATCTTCCAAGATAGGTTTGTCTATTCTTTTAATAATGAGTGATATAGTCATTCTTCACCAATATCACAATTTAGAAGCATTATTTGTTTTCAGTCTTCTTTATTCATTGCCTGACTTTCATAAGCATGTAAAGCAATTGAAAATACCATAGTTTGGGTCAAGATGCACATTAGTGTTCAAAACAAGGTATTTTGACAGCCAATTTGCCCTATAAAATATATAGTTTGCTTTCTTAACTGCTGCCACCATGGATGCTGATTGAGGGTATAAGTAAAAGGAAATCCTTTAAAATGTCATTCTTTTCTCTGCTTATTGAGCCAGTTATGAGTAATTTTTTTTGTTTCTTTATGTTTGGTTGTAATCCATGCTGAAAGGTGTAGTCTTTGATCTTTCTTCTGTAAATATTTTAGCATCTTCTTCACTTTGAACAAGCAGCAAGATTGTGTCATGTGCATACTGCAGGTTATTGATGCGTCTCTTTCAACATTATTCTGATGTCACATTCTTCTTTATATAGCCCAGCTTCTCAGGTCATTTCATCAGGATATACATTAAAAAGGCATGGTGAAAAGATACAATACTAACATAACCCTTTCTTGATTTTAAACAATGCTCTAACAACTGCTCCTTGGTCCTTGTACAAGTTCTACATGAGCACAATTAAGTGTTCTGATATTTCCATTCTTTTCAATGGTATCCATAGTTTATTAGGACCCACACAGTCAGATTATTTTGTATAGTCCTGAAAATCCTTTGAAGAGCAGCAGAACATTGATAAAATGCCAGAATATAAGCCTCTTATGTTGGAAAACATTAAAAATCTCACTGGGGAAGAGCTTCCCAGTGCCTATCTTAATGGCATGTATGAAGTGAAGCTTTAAGCCAGTAAAGGACCTTCATTTGCTAAAGTGGCATGGCTCAGTATGAGAAACAACTGCAAATATCCAGTAATAATTCCAGTATTGTATCCTGGAACCTAGGAAAATAGGAAGTTGTAAAAGTCAATGTAACACATAAAGACTGAACTCAGTGGCAAGCTCCTTGATAAGCAGAAATGAACTGGAAGTGACCATTTTTAATCAGACAACCATTTTTTCTACTATGTTGACCATGACAAATTTAAAGAAGTGGTATAGGATTCACTGTCACAAAGAACAGTACAAGATCTGTTCTGAAGTACAATGTTGTCGGTGACAGGATATCAACACAAATAAAAGAGCCTTGCTAACACAAATATTATTCAAATCAAGCACCAACTACTAAAGCTAAAGATGAAGAAATTAATGGTATCAACATCTGCAGTCTGAAATAGATCAGAAGTGTATTCAAGATGCATTAATAATAATTGGTGATTGGAACACAAAGGTTGAGAAAAAAGACAAGGACTAATAGTCAAAAACACAGCCTTGATGATAAAAATGAGGCTTAAGATTGAATGATAGAATTCTGTATCACCAATGACTTAGTCACTGCAAATACCTTTTTCAAGAGTAAAATATAGCTGAGCTTGCTGTTGTTGTTATGTGCCGTTGAGTCGCTTGCGACTCATAGCGACCCTATATACAACAGTCCTATACTCTGCTCTGTCCTGTGCCAATCGCACAGCCTTCGACACACCCATCCGGATTACCCCAGTCACTGAATCAATCCAACTCATAGAGGGTCTTCCCCTCCTGCGCCGTCCCTCCACCTTCCCAAGCATGATGTCCCTCTCCAAGGACCTGTCCCTCCTTACAACATGTCCAAAGTATGTCAGACAAAGCCCCAGAATCCTTGCCTCCAAGGAGTAGCCTGGTTTAACCCTCTCCAGGATGAATCTGTTTGTTGTATTGGCAGTCCATGGTACATTCAATACTCTTCTCCAGTACCACAGCTCAAAGGCATCAATTCTCCTTTTATCCTCCCTAGTCATTGTCCAACTCTCTGATGCATAACAAGTGATTGCAAAGCCCATGGCCTGTATCAGGCACACCTTAGTCTCCAGAGACACACCGTTGCTCTTGAGTACTGTAGAGAGTTCCCTAACAGCAGACTTTCCCATCGTAATACGTTTTTTTATTTCCTGGCTGCTGGTGCCAAGAGTGTTGACCATGGAGCCGAGCAAACTGAAGCTATGAACAATCTCAATCTCTTTGCCATCCATCCTGATGCTACCAATTGGTCCAGTGGTGAGAATCTTTGTCTTCTTGACATTGAGCCTCAGTCCATACTGAAGGCTTCAGTCCTTGACCCTCTGTCAGTCCTTGACCCTCTGCAGTAAGTGCATGAGGTCCTCCTCCGTTTCAGCAAGCAGGGTTGTGTCATCTACATAATGCTGATTGTTAATAGATCTTCCACCAATTCTGACACCACACTTCTCCTCATAGAGCTCAGCCTCTCAGATAATCTGCTCTGCATACAGGTTGAAAAGGTATGGAGATAGGACACATCCCTGGTGTACACCCTTCCCAATTAAAAAAAAAACCACACCAAATTGGTGCAGCATATTGACAAAGAAGTGCCACAAATTTAAGCTTCTTTCACAAGAGACTGTGGAACAAGGGATTTCATTGCAAAAGTCAGCTGAAATCTGACAATACCAAAAAGATGTTTACTTGTGTTTATTGACTATATGCTATGACATTCGACTGTGTGGATCATAACAAATCATGGTAACACTGAGAAGAATGGAAATTTTAGAATACTTAATTCAGCTCATGTGAAATTTGTACATGAGCAACAAATATCCTTCTGTTATTTAGACCCAGGGACATATATTTTCTGCTGCCATGCCTAAATCCTGTACTACCAAACATTTTTGCATTGTAACTTATACTTTCAAGTCATTTTTTCTGTTCTTAAACATGAACTCTTGTTTTTATTCTAATAATCTAATAGTACAACATTACCTGTTTCTTTTTTTATGAACCTGATTATTTTTTACAATGAGTAATTATTTAACATTTTGGTGACTGGGTGACAATGGCAGGAATCTGTAAGATGTGTGGTCTTCTGGTTGAGGGTCGGTGGAATATACACTGTTTTGTGAGTTAAGCCTCTTGTTTAGTATCCACAAGACATCCTGGAGGGTCCTTGTTTTATAAGGTGAGCCCCTCATCTCCATTTTGGAGACTGGGTGATGCAGCAGGAATCTGTAAGATGGGCATGCTTGTTCTGGTTGAGGTTCAAGTGAAATGTCTGGCTGTTTTGTAACTTAAGCCTCTTCTTTAGTGTCAATAAGACATCCTGCAGGGATATGTTATTATATTTTGGAGGAACATTCTTCTAAGTCAAAGAGCACTCTTCTGTCAATTTGCTGTACTGAGGTAACCTGGGTTTGTTGTGATGCTGAAACCTGTGCCATTGGAGTGTCAAATGCCATAACGGTTGCCCATGGTGGACAGTGTTTGGTGGAGCTCCAAGTTTCAGACAAATTTGGAAGCATCCACTTTCTAAACCACATGCCTCTGGAAACTCTAGGAAGTTGGAGACATGACGTTAGTTTCAGAAAGGTTTCAGGCCTTTTGTTCATAGGGTCACCATGAGTCGTGCTCAACTGGATAGTAATCAGCAGCAACAACAATTATTCAACAATTTTGAAAAGTATTTCCATTAGCTTTTATGTTCCATGATCTTAATTCTTTTTTTGTGTCTGTTTTCACTTTCTTCAGATGTAAAAATCATATTAAATAATTCTGTCTCTTTCTCATTTCGGAATCAAAGTGTAAAAAAAACACAACAATTTCATTGTTGTTGTTGGTATGTGCCGTCGAGTCCTTTGCGATTCATAGCGACCCTATGTACAACAGCCCTAAACCTGCTCTATCCTGTGCCAATCGCACTGCCTCTGATACACCCATCCCGATTACCCCAGTCACTGACTCATAGAGGGTCTTCCCCTCCTGCGCCGTCCCTCCACCTTCCCAAGCATGATGTCCCTCTCCAAGGACCTGTCCTTCCTTGCAACATGCCCAAAGTATGTCAGACGAAGCCCCAGAATCCTTGCCTCCAAGGAGT
>NW_006400028.1:2332559-2334727 GCF_000299155.1 Elephantulus edwardii
ATGAATGAGTGGAAGCCCAAAATCTCTGTAAATGTTTATGAAAATTAATAAAATATAATAAAAAAAATTCATTGCCATCATGTCAGAGCTGACTCATAGCTGACCCTCCAGTGGGTTTTCAGAGATTATACATTGTATGGGAGAAGATTATTCATCTTTCACCCTTCGAGCAGCTGGTAATAAATAAAAATAAAATGTTTTCAATGTTTATGTTCGGTTTAAAAATATAAATAATTTCTTACCAATATATTTCTAGAAAGAGCTTCAGAATTGTTTATTCAATGAAATGCCTTTAAACTTATCTAAGTAAAATTTTTCCATTTAAGAGCCAGGTTTTTCAGTATCGCTCTTTATATTTTACAAAGTTTTAAAGGTGCTGTAAAATAAAGTAGTCAGCATGAGGATGGCTAAGTCTGACTTCACCTAATTCCACAAAGTGAAAATGTCCCCGTCAACAACATCCACAATACGAAACTTAGTCCTATAAGGTCAAACACTGTATATGGTCAGACATGCTCCTGCACCTACTTCTACTAATTCCAACATGAATATTACCGCTCTGCTGGTAATATTCTACACAGACTTTAAAGAACTGTACTCGTCGTCATGGAGTTTAGTAGGGAAGTTAACAGACTATAACTCAGTTTGTCAGCAGGCTACAATCTCTCAACCCAGACAGTTCCTCAAGCATGGTTGCAGGCACTGTGACCTTCAGCCTCATGGCTTAGGTCAATGCTACAAAGTTCCCTTAGTCCAGCCAGTTATGGTATCACCTCTTGCCCTAGCTCCATGAGTCAGCAGTCCGAAGTCAACTCTGTCTCTTATTCTCTGCTGAGGCTCCTGTTGCTCTTGGTGGATTCTGGTCTGGTTGGTCTGGTAGGAATCTTTGGGTCTAAAGGACACATACTGTTTCCTCCTCACCATAAACACTGTGATTCCCAATTTCTGTTGTTGAAACCATTCAATTTTAACCTAGTAAAACTAGCAAGTCCCCTTTTGGATAGACTAAAACACCCTATTTGTATGATTCCATCTGTCATTTTGGCAGCCAAAGGCAATGACTACGAAAGTAATTTTCAACAATAAACCCTTGACACCACAGGTGCATTAGATTAACTTTTGTGCTTTCTTAATTCCTGACTATATATAATCTAAACTAATAGAAATGATTCAAGAATGACAATCATTAAAGCAAGATTTTGCATCAAATTAGTGTTACTAATATCTTCCTTTGTCTAGCTAGAAAAGAATGAGAAACACATATATAATGCAGGGCAGTAGCATCATATATTGTTGTTTGCCACAGAGTCAAAATCAACTCATAACTGACCCACCAGCGGGTTTTTAGAGGCAGTTAATCCCATGAGAAGAGATTCCCCATCCTTCTCCTGTGGAGCAGCTGGTGATTTGAAGCAGGTATCTTTGGGATTGCAACCCAACATCTTACCACTAGGCCACCAGAGCTCCCTATAGTGCCATGTGGCAGTAGAAATTTATAAACTATGTGCCAACCCACTTTGATTCCAATACTTGACCAATTTTAAATTACTTAGGTACTATTTCTAGCTCAGTTATAGTTATTGCTTTATTATTTATTGTGGTAAAAATATACATAACAAAACATACACATTCTCAACAATTTCTATATATGTAATTTAGTAACACCAATTATAGTTTTCAGGTTGTGCAACCATTCTTACTATCCTTTTACAAATCATTCCACCATATGAACTCAGGGCCGCCTAAGCTAAAAAGTTCCCTTTTGCCTTCCCTCCCACCTTTGATAACCAGAAATAATCTTTGGTTTCCATATATTTATGTATTTTATTTAAGTGAGGTCAAATAACATTGGTCCTCTTGCAACTGACTTATTTCATTCACCATTTTTCCAAGGTTCATCCATATTGTGACATGCATCATGACTTCCTTTCTCTTTATGACTGAATAACATTCCATTGTTTGCATACAACACATTGTTTTTATCCATTCATCACCTAATGGATATTTATTTAAAGTAACCACAATATGGTTACAAAGACAGAAGAGGAAGAAAAGACCAAAATGGATGACAGAAGAAACTCTGAAGATTGCACTGGAGCATAGAGAAGCCAAAGCACAAGGAAGAATTCAAGATACTAAAGAGCTGAACAGAAGATTCCAAAAGGCAG
>NW_006400028.1:2343452-2345342 GCF_000299155.1 Elephantulus edwardii
CAAAGTCTCTGTAAATTTTTACTGAAATTAATAATAAATTTAATTTTTTTTAAAAAGAAAAGAAAAATACTGCATAACTTGGCAGAGACTAGAGAGCATTATGCTGAGTGAACTATCCAGTCTCATAAGGACAAAAACTGCACAGCACTGTTGTTGTAAAAATAGAAGAATAGCTAGTAAAACATCTATGGGGACCTAAAGGGGTCAGGGTGAGAGCAGAGGGGTGAAGATGGGTAGGGATAAAACCACAGGGTTATACAATTTGGTAGGCAGAGGGAGTGGGTAAAGGCAATGGGAAAGATCCAGTGGGGACCTGAAAAGACAGGGTCATGATGGGCATAGTTAGTAGTGATTAATTTTATAAAACATAATACATGGGAATGATTGTTTGAAACACAATGTGAGTGAAGAATAGCGTGAAACACAGTGTATATGAACTTTGTAAGCAAACCAGTATAAAAAAAAATCTTTGTTAATAGTGACTTTTCTGTGATTTTTAGGAATAACACAAATTTAATCTAAAATAATTACCTTTTTTTTTCAGTTTACACCTGTATTTCCAGTGTGATTTACTATTTCTTGCAAAATTCATTATCTGTTTTAACAGTTCTTTTTCCAACAAACTGTCACAAAATCAGATTATAAACAAATAAAAATATATGCTTGATTATGATTTGATTCAGCAAAGAAGTCACTCATATCACTGTCAAAGGAGTATAGTTCAGACATCCAGGCTAATTTTTTCATTTAATTTAACAATCAAGTCAAAAGTGAAACAATAAAAAGATTATGTTGGAACTTCACTCATATGACATCAACAACAACTTTGCTGAACAGAATAATAGTTTTAGAATAGTGGAAGAAAATTTCATCAATATCTTTTGGTTTTTATTATCCAAGATCACTAACAGTATACTTTTAATTTACTTTATTTTAAAAACAGTGGGGGCATGGAGGTGGCAACATCTGACCTCCACCAAGTTCATAAGGGGGAAAAGTCTCCAAGTACAAACTTAATTCATATGAGGTCAGATATTTGCCTCTGCCAAAAACTCCATGCATCTTTTTCTATAAATTTTAACACTAACTTTCTTCCAGGGTTCTTGCTGCTTTGCTACTGAGTTCACTGATCCACTGCAATGGCAACAAAGAACTCACACATAATACAAACGATTATGGGGCTTATTAAGGGAGTAACAAGTTATAATTCAGGTTGGAAACAAAAGATTCAGTTCTTAAGTGAGGACAGCTTCTCAGGTATGCTCACAGCTCTCTAACCTTTAACCTGACTGGGCCCTGCCTCTTGGCTCTAGGTCAGAGTTACACAGCTCTTTTAGCATGGCTAATTGTGGTGTCTTCCTCCACCCTCTGCCATTAAACTGAGCTGAAGGCCTTCAGCTATGACTTCAGGCAGTTCTAGTTTACCTCTGTCTCACATCAATCTCTGTTTCTCAGCTACCTCTGCTACTGTTGCTGGTCTAGTCTGGGTCTCCATCTATGAAGGAATCTCTAGCCCTAGGGACACACTGCAGTTTCTGCTTTTTCTTTCTTAATGATAGTGAGAGTCCCATACCACCCCCCTCCCACCTCTGAATTTACTCAATTAAAGTCTAGCAGGATGACAAAACTGAGGAGTCCCCTCATTAGTAGTTTCCACACCCTATTAGAATGTTCCCATCCCAGAGGTGCTATTTGTTTTAAGTATATTATTAGCAAACTATCCACTCTCCTTAGTGGGACACAAACACCCTACATTAGTATAGTGCTAAACCCTTCTAAACCCAGCCTGAACTTCTGGTAGTTCTCTGTTGATGTGGTGTTCCAGTCGTTTTTGGATAATCTTCAGTAAAATCTTGCTTGCATGTGAAATCAGTGAGATTGTTCTGTAGT
>NW_006400028.1:2345507-2380241 GCF_000299155.1 Elephantulus edwardii
GCACAGGATAGAACAACGTTCAGATCAGTTGTTCAAAGGGTCGCTGTGAGTCGAATTTTACTCAATAGCACCTAACAACAACCCTAACCACCACCACAACATCATGATGTAACCTACTGGCCCAGAGGTGAGGATTTTTTATTTTCTTAATGTTGACATGCAATCCATATTGAGGGCTGTGATTTTTGAGCTTCTGCAACAAGTACCTCCAGTCCTCCTCATTGCCAGAAAGCAAGGTTATGTCATCTGCATAATGCAGGTTGTTGATGAATCTTCCTCCAATTGAAATACCACATTCTTCTTTATAAAGTCCAGCTTCTCAAATTATTTGCTCAGCATACAGATTGAACAGATACTGAGAAAGGATACAACTCTGATACACACTTTATTTTTAAACCATGCAGTATTCCCTTGCTCTGTTCAGACAATGGCTTCTTGATATCTATATATATAATAATTCAGTGTTCTTAATTAATATGTCTGCTGCAGGACCTCAAGAAGAGCCAGAAAGTGCTGTAGTGAGCCATGATATTTGTATGCATGATTGTTTCTATGATTTACAGTTAGAGGTACAACACCTATCTGTCCATTTTCTGAGTTTTAAGAATGATTGCGTGTTGCTACTTATTTTATAGCTCAAGTGTCCATTTGTTTATGCATTATCTATGGTTGCTTTTGTACTACAACAGAAGAACTAAGTTGGTATGATAGAAACCTGTGGTGGTAGGATTTTTTACTTTTTTATCCATTGCCTTAGACCTGCCTATATAGGCAGGTGGAAATATACAAGTAAAATTAATCTTTGAAGCTCCACTCACCACCATTAGTTCCCTTTGGGGTGATCTCCAGCTACCTCAACTGCAAATACATGGTTCACGGTTGATGAGCATCTTCTACATCATCAATAAGTGTGAGGCCAACATAAGAGAAGGAGTTAAACAGACTGTGGCAATGGGTAACCTCATAGAGACTTCTACATGGAGCCAGAGTTAAAGATTTTGCTTGTTGGATGGCTGAAGGAAGAGGTGACTTGTGATTGCTGTAAGACAAAGCTTATTGGACAATTAAGGAAACCAGAGGCTTCTTGCATTTGTGTTGCTGGACTGAACCTGGACTTTGACTTGTTGTCTAAGAATTTGTTTGAACAAAATGAGGAATTGTATTTTGCTGTTAATTTGGCAAGGGACTGCTACTTACTAAACCAGGACTTTCACTGTGTGATAGCCTTTGCATCCCCCTACACACTCGTGAGTCCATTTCCCTAGTAAATTGTACAGCTGTAAATAAAAAGAGATTCTGTAAATTTTTTTTGGTCATTTACAACAAACATAGGACCAAGGGATTAGTATAAGTAGGTGCAGGAGCATGGGAGCCATGTCTAACCTTATAGGGATCAGTTTTATACTGGGATGTTGTTGATGAAGATAATTCCTCTTTGTGAAATTACTAGAGGTTTAATTTGGCCTCCCTCCTGCTCCCTTTGCTCCCTTCACAGGCTTTACCACCTGCAAAGTCTAAAATACTTATTATATGACCATTAACAGATAAATTTCATTAATATTTGGTCTGGAAATCCCACAAAACAATAGATGAAGCCCTGATTTGTAGCATTTGCCAATTTTCATGTTATGCAGGTATCATAACCTTGCTTGCTGAAACTGAGGAGGACCTGATGCATTTGCTGCAGAAAGTCAAGGACTGCAACCTTCAATATGAATTGGAGCTCGACATCAAGAAAATAAAGATTCTCACCACAAGGCTGATTGACAGCATCATGATAGATGGTGAAGAGATTGAGATTGTTAACAGCTTCCATTTGCTTGGCTCCAAAATCAACATTCTTGGTACCAGCAGCCAGGAAATCAAAAGATAAGTTGCATTGGGAAAATCTAGTGTCAGGGACCTCTCCAGTATACTGAAGAGCAATTATATCAATCTGGGGACTAAGGTGTACTTGATCCAGGCTATGGTCTTTGTAATTACTTGTTATGCATCAAAAAGCTGGAGAATGACTGGATGATAGGAGAATTGATGCCTTCAAGTTGTGGTGCTGGAGAAGAGTATTGACTCTATTATGTACTACTAAGAAAACAAACAGGTTCATCTTGAAGAGGGTGAAACCAGGCTGCTCCTTGAAGGCAAGGATTCTGAAGTTTAATCTGACATATTTTGGGCATATTGCAAGGAGGGACCGGTTCTTAGAGAGGGATATCATGCTTGGCAGGGTGGAGGGACAGCACAAAAGAAGAAGACCCTTGATGAGATGGATTCACTTAGTGACTGGGGTAATGGGATAGGTGTATCAAAGACCATAAGGTTGGCTCAGGATAGAGCAGGGTTTACGGCTGTTGTACATAGGGTTCCTATCAGTCACAAACAACTCAAAGGTATATAACAACAACAGATACCTACTATGGACAGTTTCATGCTTCCTATGTGATATCTCTGAACACAGAATTGTGAAGAGATGCAAACCACAGTATTTCCATGATAGAAATACAATGCTGTTGTTATGTACTTGTGGATTTAGAACTAACTCACAGTTGACCCTTCAACAGGTTTTCAGAGGCTATAAATTGCACAGGAGGAAACTGATCGTCTTCATCCCACTAAGCAGCTTATGGTTTGAACCATATATTTTTGGGTTGGCAGTACAACTCCTTACCAGTAGGCCAGCAGAGCTCCCCACAAATACAATGTCGCTGCTGTTAGGTGTCATTGGGTACAACTTATAGCAACCCTAAGTGCAGCAGGCCGACCGCAGCAGCAGGCTAGCCGTTTAAGATCATTGACATCATTGCACATGCGCGGTCCGCACTTGCACGCCGCCATTACAAAATGGCGCTGATACCTCACTTCCTCATTGACTTACTAACGCACAAACAACACCATTTATGGCTGCAATATTGCTATTGGTCCATTGGACCTGGTTTAGAAAGACCTCAACACCAATGAGATTCTAAGACGTAAGAGCAGGAGGCGTGGAACCGAGAGGGATATAAGCAAGTGCCGGGGAAGAAGACGGGGCCATTTCGCCATTTTCTTTTGTTCAATAAAGCTTCTGCAACGAATCCTGTTTGTCTGAGTCTTCTTCGGCTGCTGGCGGCGAAGTTGCACTCGGCACCTAAGAACAACAAATCTGAACCTTGTCCTATCCTGTCCCATCCTCATTATTTCTGATGTACTTGAGCTTCATAAACCCAAGTTATCTCTAGAACAGTCAATGATAAAATAAAGTTTTTAAAAAATTACAAACTTTGAATATTTATAACTTTTAACTCAGTTTATTTAATTGTATATTTCTGTTAATTTTAAAGTAATGGTTGTACTTAACAATTGACTCAACATCTCTGAAAATCTAGCAATCAGCCCTATAAAATGGCCAAAGCTACTTGTAGCATACTATGAGCTCTGTTTTTAAAAGCCATTAAGGGAGGCTTTGGTAAAGCAAGCTGTTTGCCAAGTTTCTAAGTGGATGAGTTATATCTAGGTATAAAACCTAGGCCAGATTTCTCCAGAAGAGCTCACGGCATGAGGCCTATCATTGCTCATGTCCAATGCAATGCATCTTTGTTGAAATCAGACAAAACCAGAAGGATGTCTATTTGTGTTTTATTGACCGTGCAAAGGCATTCTGCTGTGTGGATCATAACAAATTAGGGTTAATATTGAAAAGAACGGAAATCACAGAACACTGAATTTGTGCTCATACAAAACCTACACATAGCTCAAGACATTGTGGTCTGAACACTACATGGTTTAAAATCAGTAAAGCTTTGTGTCAGAATTTTATTCTTTTTGCATATTTACTCAATCTATATGCTGATCACACCATTAGAGACTCTAGAAAGAAGAATATGGCATCAGGATTGGAGAAAAACTCACGAACAATGGGCATTATGCACACACAGCAATTTTGCTTGCTGAAAGTGAAGAGAACATGAAACACTAGCTGGGGAATATTAAACACTGCAGCCTTCCATATGTATTACATCTCAACATCAAGAAAATACAAATCCTCACCATTGGAGCAACGGGTAACATCATGATAGATGGAGAAAAGATTGAAGTTGTGAATTATTAATTTTACATTGATTACAAACAGTAAGTACACTTGATATCAGCAGTTAAGAACCCAAAATGTATATTGCATTGGAAAATATACTGTTAAGGACCTCTCCAAAGGGCTATAGAGCAAGGATATAAATTAAAAGACTAAGATATACCCCTTCCCCTGTCTTCTCTGCACTAGGAGTCGCTTTCCTGCCACAGCCCTTCATTCCTTTAAAAATGTATGCCTGCACTAAGTCTGTCTCTACCCCGTTCCTGGTCAGGAGCACCTCTCAACTGCTGAGCTATCCATTGTCTGCAGTGGTGCTGAAACAATCAGAGACACTGAAAGATGAGAATATCAGCTGCTTGAC
Source organism: Elephantulus edwardii (assembly GCF_000299155.1). Lineage (NCBI taxonomy): Eukaryota > Metazoa > Chordata > Mammalia > Macroscelidea > Macroscelididae > Elephantulus > Elephantulus edwardii. Next base: position 2,349,932 of record NW_006400028.1, read on the forward strand.
AGCCCCACGTTCCTTGATTTCAATTATCCCTAGTCGCAGCTTCCAAATCAGCACCAACTCAAGGGATATTAACACAGCAACTGAGTTTATTGGGATTGGGGCTGCCACAGTTGGAGTGGCTGGCTCTGGAGCTGGGATTAGGATTGTGTTTGGAAGGCTCTGCCAGGAATTCTTCCCAGAAGCAGCAGCTCTTCTCCTACGCCATTCCGGGCTTTGCACTCTCAGAGGCCATGGGACAGTTTTGCCAGATGGTGGCCTTTCTGATCCTCTACAACATGCAAAGGAGCCATCTCCACCTACCATAGCTTGTTGGTTTTCATTCCCCTGTGTCTCGTCTAACCTATGTGTTCCTTTCCCTGCATCTCCTCAGGCAGCCTGGGCAAAGTGATTGGCTCAGGATTTGAATGAGGGCAGAGGAAAAAAAAAGACTGAAATAAAAATAAAAATAATAATGATGATAATAATAATAATAATAAATAATAAATACAAAGGTGCACCTGATCCAAGACATTGTCTTTTCAATTATGCATCTAAAAGTCAGACAATGAATGACAGAAGAATGGATGCCTTTGAGTTGTGGGTCAAAGAAGAGTGCTGACATCCTATGGAGTGCCAAAAGAACAAGCAGGTCTGTCTTGGAGAAGTGCAACCAGAGTTTTCCTTACAGGCGAGGATGGCCAGATGTCATCTCATACTTTGGACATGTTGTCAGGAAGAGCCAGTCGTTGGAAAAAGACATCATGGTGGGAAAGTTGAAGAACGGTCAGAAAAAGAGAGTACGACCCTCAACAAGATGGAATGACACAGTGAGTGTAACAATGAGTTCGAGTTTATCTGATTGTGAGGATGATTTGTGATAGAGCAAGGTTCAGATCTGTTGTTCATAGGGTTGCTATAAGTTGTAGGTGACTCAATGGCACCTAACAACAACAATAAGTCCTACTAGCTTGATTTAAAATAATAAGATATATACTTAGAGAACATACAAGATAAAAAACATTTTCAAGACTACCACCCTATGCTGATACTGTATGCTCCTTGCTGCTTGTCCGTTTTGCTAAAGTTCTGGTGTAGGATTAACCTTATTGCAATTCCAACACACAGCACCTTTTTAGGACAAGATAAACCTCCCCATAGAGTTTTCCAGACTGTAAATCCTGTGGAATCTAATTATACTTTTATCCAACAGAAAATCCTGTAGGTTTGAACAGCTCACCTTTTATTTAGTTGCCTAACATTTCACTATTGTGCCACTTGGGGCTCTAATGTCAAATAAACAAAAAAACTTAAACCCAATGAAGATTCCAATTCATTGTAGCTCTAGACAAAAAGAACTTTCCCATAGGGTTTCTATATGTCCGTCTGGAGATTAAGTATGTGGTCTTTGCAATTATTTGCTACGCATCAGAGAGCTGGATAACGCCCAAGGATAATAAAAGAAGAAGTGATGCCTTTGAGTTGTGGTGCTAGAAAAGAGTCTTGAATATACCATGGACTGCCAAGAAAACAAATAGGTCTGTCTTGGAGAGGGTGAAACCAAGTTTCTCCTCAGAGGCTAGGATTTTGAAGCTCCATCTCATGTATTTTGAGCACGTGTCCAGGAGGGATTGATCCTTGGAGGAGATCATGCTTGGAAGGATGGAGGGATGGTGCAGGAGAGGAAGATCCCAAATGAGATGGAGTGATACAGTTACTAGGGCAATGGGGTAGGTGTATGGGAGTCAGTGAGACTGGCTCAAGACAGGGCAGGCTTCAGAGCTATTATACATAGGGTCTCTGAGTTGCAGGTGACTTGATGGCACATGACAACAACAACAACAACAACATTTATGGAAGCAGACTTTCACATCTTTCTCCTGCACAGCAACTGGTAGGTTCAAACTTCCAACCTTTTGACTAGCAATCGAGTGTTTTAACAATGCATGACAATTCCTGTCTGGCAATCAGTTTAGGTTTGCATATTTGACAGAGGAAGGGAATCTAGTTGCCCTCCTCATCTGCTGTTGGAATTTTCTATTTTCCTTAATAACTTTCCTCAACAATTGCCTTAAGAAGTGTATTGTCATGATAGGAGTACAGAACAAAGGCTGCATAGTGGAGTGGACTTGGGGGAGGGATTGTAAAACAATGAAAGAATTTTACTTTTCAAAGAGAAGAGTGAACTGGGTGTGGGAGGGGTGGGCAGGGAGAAAAGTGAAACAATGAATGAATGGAAATCCAGTCTCTAAATTTTCATTAAAATTAATAATAATAATAAAGAGGCAAAAAAGAGTAATTATAGTTCTAGATCAAAGGTGATTGATTTCATAAAACATATGTGAATGAAGGAATGTGTGAAGCACAATGTAAATTAATGAAACAAAATGTATATGAATTTTGTATGCAAACCAATATAAAAGAAAAAGTTTTAAAGAGAAAAAAAATGTGTAAAATAGGGGTGCTTACTCACTCACTTTCACTCAATCACTCTCTCACTAATCTAGAGCTGAAATCCACTCACAGCTGACCTTTGAGTGAGTTTTCAGAGAGTGTAAATGGCACGGGAGAAGACTACTGGTGGACTTGAAGGCCTTTGGGTTAGCAGTGCAACTCCTTACTCAGCAGGCCACCTGAGCTCCCTATAACCACCATCATCACCATCAGCCTCTTACAGGCAGTTACACACATTCTGTAAAGAGTCAGAAAATTTATAGTTTTAAACTATATTTGGAGTGCTAGAAAAGGAGAGAAGGACACTATCAAAGAGTATTCATTGTAATACATGCATTTGGGATGCTAACAGCCAGACCTCTCACCAGATATTCTCTAAGCCATCTTCACTATAAGATACAGAACAAATCCTGAGGGCAAGAATAACTCTGGATAGAGGTGTTGGAGAATTTGGAAGTATTTGCTGTAATTCATTCATTTCACAGAACGAAACTCATAGCCAACCGTGAAATGACTTGATGAAAGTCAAATGGCTGAATCAACATTAAGTTATAGCTCTTTTCATTACACCACATTATATCCCATAGATGACCCTTCAGTAGGTTCTCAGAGGCAGTACATTGCACGAGAGGAGACTGCCTATTTTTCTTCCACAGAGCAGCTGGCAGATCCAAACCACATACATTTGTATTACCACTAAGGTACTATGACCATCGTCTGAATAAAGTGTACCTTAGTCCTCAAACTAACGTCATTGCACCTCAGTAATTTGGAGAGGACCTTGACTGTACATTGTCCCAGTGCAGTATGTCTCCTGATCTCCTGATTACTGGGACCAAGTGTATTGATTGGTTCCAAGCAAGATGAAGTAGTTGACAATTTCAATCTTTTCTCCATTATGATATAACCTATTGGTCCAGTGGTGAGAATTTTTGTTTTCTTGAAGTTGAGATGCAACTCATATTGAAGGCTGCAGTGTTTGATTTTCTGCAGTTAGTGTTTCAAGTCCTTCTCACTTTTAGCAAGCAAGATTGTGTCATCTGCACATTGAAAATTACTGATGAGTCTTCCTCCAATCCTGATGTCAAATTTTTTCTATATAGAGTCCAGTGTCTTGAGTAACTTGCTTACCATACAGAATGAATAGGTATGGTGAAAGGATACAACTCTGACACACACTTTTCTTAATTTTAAACCGTGTAGTGCTCCTTTGGACTGCTAAGAGAACAAACAGGTTTGTCCTGGAGAGGGTGAAGCCGGGCTGCTCCTTGGAGGCAAGGATTCTGAAGTTTCGTCTGACATACTTTGGGCATGTTGAAAGGAGGGATCATTCCTTGGAGAGGGACATCATGTTTGAGAGAGTGGAGGGACAGCACAGGAGAGGAAGACCCTCAATGAGATGGATTGATTCAGTGATTAGGGTAGTGGGAGTAGGTGTGTCAGAGACAATGAGGTTGGCACAGGATAGATCAGGGTTTAGGGCTATTGTACATAGGGTTACTATGAGTCACAAGCGACTCTAATGGCACGTAACAACAACAACAACAACAGTGTTCTTTTGCTCTGCACAACAACCTCTTCATCTAGGTATAGGGTTTGTGTGTGTGTGTGTGTGTGTGTGTGTGTGTGTGTGTGTGTGTACCGTCAAATCAGATCTGACTGGTACAGGAGGAGATTGTCCCTCCTTTTCCCGGCAGAGCATCTGGTGGATTCGAACCGTGTGCCTCTGGGATTGTAGTTGCAGCTCCTTGCCACTAGGCCACCAGAGCTCCCCTTAGGTATAGGTTTTGCATGAACACAAGAGTTCTGGGATTCCCATTTTTCTCAATGTTAGCCATAATTCTTTATAATCTACACAGTAAAATTCTTTTATGTAGTCAATAAGCAAAAATAGACATTCTTCAGGTAGTCTCTGCTTTCAACCAGGGCCATCCTGACATTAGCAAAGATACCTGGTGTCATAGAAGTTCTAAATCCAGCTTTAACTTCTGGCAGTTCTCAGTCTATGTACTGCTCTGTTTTTTGAATGGTCTTTAGCAGTATTTTGCTAATGATATTATTTAATGATACTGTTCTATAATTTCCACATTCTCTTGGAAAACCATGGTCTTTTCAATCACTTGCTATGTTGCTGAGAGCTGGACAAAAATAACAGAAGAAAAATTCATGTCTTTGAACTGTGGTGTTGGAGAAAAGTACTGAGTATCCCTTGGACTGCCAAAAGCACAAACTGGTATGTCTTGGAGAAGGTGCAGCCAGAGTGCTCCCTGGCTATTTCTTGGAGAAAGACATCATACTTGGAAAGGTGGAGGGACAGAGGAGAAGACCAAGTGGACTGACAACAGTGATTACAGCATTGAACTCTAGTTGTGTCAGAGAGTGTGATGATGATTCAGGGTTCAGATGTGCTGTTCATATTGTCGCTATGGGTTGTACTGGACTCAACAAAACCTAACAACAACAACAAGGTGCCATAGTCACCCCTAAGACTATGCAAAGGCACTGACTGTGTTAAAAGCATTATGGCTAACACTGAGAAGAATGGGACTATCAGAACACTTAATTGTACTCATGAGAAACCTGTAACATGTAAGAAATGACGATGGCACAGGATAGAACAGGGTCCAACGTTCACAAGGTATTCGACTAGACGGCTCCCTACAGTAACTACAAGGCACCAGTACTTACTCCCAGAAGGTCAGAACTTAATTTGGTGACTGGAATACAACTGGGTTTAGAATAAAACCTCCACATTGCTTGTAAATCAATCGGCGTTCAGTGAGCGAGAGGGATTAAGTCCAGAGTAGAGGTAGAAAGCCTAACTCGGAAGCCTCTGAAACTGCCAGAGTTCATCCAAAAAAAGGGAGAAGAGTTTCTGGAGACCCCTACCTCCGACAGGCAGCCACGCCCCTTGCAACGCCCCGCCACGCACCACAGAGAGAGGCCAGCAGCCTAGAGGACAACGTGTGCAGTCGGCGGCGCGCACGCTCGGCCCGCGGCCTCCCAAGGAGGCGGGCCGGGCGTGCGCGCTCCCGTGGAGGTGGGCGGGGCCTGGGAGGGTCTGAACAGCGCCTGGGCGGGGCCGCAAGAGCTGTAGGTGCCTCTGCTGTGGTCACGACAGGTGCGCGAGGCAGAGTGCCCGGGACGCACTGCTGGGCTGCTAGCAGCGCGGAGAAAGGACAGCTTTTTAGCCAGGTAAAGGCCTTCTTTCTCCACATCCTCCGCAGCTGGAGAGTGTGCAGAGGACCCGGCTCCCCTCCACGCCCTCTTTCTCCCGCGACTTCTGAGGAGGGGGAGACAACGAGCCCCTCCTCTGGAGGGGGAGCGGGCGGGGAGCCTCTGCTTTTCTGCTTTTTCCTCGCTTCGGGGCAGTGTGCTGGGTGGAGTAATTAGGGCTGAGCCTTTGCTCCCTGAGGGCGGGAGCTCGTAGACCCTCTCTCTTTCCTCAGGGAGCACTCCTTTCTGTATACTTTTTGGGGGCGGTGGAGGAAGTACGTAAAGAAATCAGAATGTTTTCCCAGGGAAATAATTTCATATTCAGCAGCTCCTTTCCAGTCTTCATTTTCAGTCTTCCCTCCCTTTTCAACCCCTCCCCCCCCCTTTCCCATTCCGACAGCTGAACTCTGTTTAAGACGCTGGCACCTTTTGAGGTATGAGAACGTCGTATTCGCTCCTTGCAAGCTGAGCATGACGTCCTCGAATCACTATCGCACATACATCTCTTGGCACTGTCACCGCTATACGTACGTGCTAATATAAGGTAACTGTACACCTTGGCTACACCTACTAAAAGTTCTAGGTTCTGAGTGAACCATCTGGCACCCTCCCTTGCTTCCGTACCTGGTCTTTAAATGAGTTTAGCTGATCCTGGTGAGAGATATTTGAACTACTATTGTCTTGCACTTGATTCCCAGCTTTAAAAAGCCTGCTTAATCCAGATAACTGGTTCTATTGACTTTTCAAGGTAGAGAGGTACTTAGGAAGTTAACATTCTTCAAGATCATGCCCCTCTTTTGAGGGAAGGCCTTCATTAGCATCTTTTGCTTTTGATTTAAGTGATTAAATGATTTTTTTTGGTCTCATTCTTATTAATATTACTCACAAATGATAATTTTTTCAGTAACCATGAAGTAACATTTTCTTCTGAGGTTTGACATAAACATAAATGATGGCCTCTAACAAACATTTTTTAAATTTTTTATTGTTATGGCCTGTATAAACATCAGATTTGAGGTTGATGTATTTTCTTGCTTTGCATTGATAGAACAAAACGTGATACTAAGTAATTACTTAAGAAACTCACTACTTGAGCAAAAGGATGACCTCTGTGATGTCATTGATCTTGAGTAAGAAATTGTGCTACAAACCCAAAGATATAAACCCAAAGCTGATCCATCAGCTATTCCTCAGGAGAAAGGCAGTATTCTTCTTTTTTCCCCCTATAATTATATTTTATTAATTTTCATAAACATTTACAGAGATTTTGGGTTTCCATTCATTCATTGTTGCACTATTCTCTCTACCCTCCTCCCAGTTTGTTCTTGTCCAAATGCCACAGTGCTTGTCAAAGCCAGTTCTGATTAATCTTCTTTGTCAGTGTGTCCTTTGCCATTCCCTATCACTCCTCCCTGAGAGAGACTTCACCCTGAGTCATAAGGAAAAGGGGATGGCGTATTCTCCTAGCTACTTCCTGCTGAAAAGGGACACTGTGGGTTTCAGGGTGAAGATCTTCTCTCACTACTCTAAAGGGCCCCTTTGGCAGTAGGAAACACATAGACTATTATGGAGATTGATTTTGGAATTTAGATGCACTCTTATTGATTGTGCTTGGCCGTACATGTTCATATCCTTGAAGATGTATCATGGGGGTGTTGCAACCTAGAAGACACAAATTTGACTAACAAGTTATAAGTACATGAGTCAAAAATTATGGAAAAGTAAAAGAAAAGATTCTTTCATTGTTTTGCAAACCCCCCCCAGGTCCCTTCCACCATGTAGCCCTCGCTCTAGACTCCTGTAATGACAGAAATACCTAGTTATATATCTCTTTTAAACAGTTTTCTCCCTCCTCTGTTTCAGTGCAATATACATTATTGAACCCATCTTACTCAGTCTCTCCCCAACCCCAAGGACAGTCCCATTCTACAACAGTGGCATCATGTAATATTTGTCCTTTTGTGACTGGGATATTTCACTCAGCATAATGTTCTCCAGAGTCAACCATTTTGAATAATATTGCATGAGTTCCTTGTTTTTTGATGCAGCATAGTATTCCATTGTGCGAATATACCACAGCTTCTCTAGCCATTCGTTTGTTGATGGGCACTTAGGTTGTTTCCAACTCCTTGCTATTGTGAACAAAGCTGCAGTAAACATGGGTGTGCATATATCTGTTTGGATGTCAGCTATGGTCTCTTCAGGGTATATTCCCAGTAATGGAATTGCTGGGTCAAATGAGAAAGGCAGTATTCTTCCATGGAAATTATAGCCTCTGAAACTTGGTAGAGATCGCCAGTGAGCAGTTCAATGAGTTGAGTTGTTGAGCTGGGTCTATCATAAAAGAGTCTGAAATAAAATTAGATAGGCATATTTATAGGTAATAGCTTAGAGTACTAATGAGGTGATACTATACTATATGTCAGTCCAGAATCTTTAGGAGGGAGCTTTGATTCCCTACTCTGTAGGAAGTTGTGCTGCTAACTAGGATCCTTTAGAATGTACAATATCCCCACACCACTCTATTCTCTTTTGATTTTCCTTAAAAACAAAACAAGCCACAAAAACCTAGGGTAATAGTTATTCTTTTCATACTGTTTATTTGTGGCATTCTTGCATTTCCTACTCTATTTTCTGCCAACTCTAAGGCCTTTTAAAGATGGGATTAGGCCAATCGTTAATTCTGTGGCTATTCAGTAAACAGTTTCACTATTCTGTATTAGACCTGGATGTATTGTTATCTAGTAGTTCCTGAACTGTAGAGCAACTGGGAAGAGAACAGTGTATTGGCAGCATTAGCAAGTGGTGCCATTTTGTAAAAATTGCTCCATTGTGTAACTTTGTTTAACTTGGTACACTCAAGTTTTGTTCCAGACTCTAGTTAAAGGTGGGGCAGCCAAATTTCAACCACCTAATAATTTATCTTAAGAGAAATCTTTTGAAGTGAAAATAATTCTATTAGCAGCACATCTTGGTGACAGAGTATTTTTTTCCTTACAAGGAAACCCTTAAAACCTCTCTTTCTCTTTTGAGGTGTGAAGTAGGTGAATAGGTTAGGTGTGTAAGGAGAGAGAAATGTTTGACGATTCCTTCCCTTCAGAGTTTGGGGAATCTGGAGTGTTTAGTAGTTCTTTGTAGAACTGCAGGGTTTTGTTGGTTGCCTTCTGTATGCCAAGCTGTATTCTAGAAGATTAGTGTGACATGTACCTCTCTACATGATTATCTTTTTCATGTTTTTGATAGGGCTTTTGAGTTAATAACAAAGATAGATGGTGATTGTTTCTTTTGGTAGCTTGAGCCATGATACTTAATCTGTATCGTTGGCATTGCTTATCTCCTCAGTGGTCCTCAGTAGGAATTTTTAGAAGAGTAGCAAGTATATTAGGGCATCTACAATGTTACTGGGTTTTTATTTCCCCTTAGAATATTTTCAAGAACCATTTTAATTAGTGTTTCTCATATGTAGAGTTTTGGATTCTTGGCTCCCTCTGGTGTTTTTCATCAATCAATTAACTGATAGACTTTGAACAGAGAGTTTATAAAAGATATAGATACCCACATAGAAAAGAATGTTGACTGTGTGGGAGATCTTGTCCTAAAAGACCGTCTAGACACAAATTTAGAGAATTTGTCATTATGTTGACAGGAAACTTATTTGTCAGACATTCTTATCGTTATTTACTCCCTGATAGATAACTTTCATTCAGATCAGAATTATATACTTTCATCAGATAAGAAAATATGAAACTTGGTTCTTTTTTAAAATTTTTTAACAGAATTATATTTCATTAATTTTGTGTGTGTGAACCATCAAATCAGATCTGACTGGTACAGGGGAAGATTGCCCCTCCTTCTCTAGCAGAGCATCTGATGGATTCGAACCACGTACCTCTGGGATTGCAGTGCAGCTAGCTTCTTGCCCATAGGCCACCAGGGCTCCCTGAAACTTGATTCTTAAATCAGTAATTTCCATAAGAAAGAATCATATTTGGGTTTTTCCTTTTAAGTTTCTTATCTTTATATGTTCTTTAATATGAAATTCAAGTATTTCCTTTTGGATTGTATATAGTAATGTCTAGATGATGTTAAGTTACTTAAAGTACACTCAAGGTTCTTTAATAAGAGATGTTGGTATGCAATGAGGGTTGCAGAGTGGATTATATTTGGGGGTAGGGGGTGGGGTTTGGGGAGGTGGGGGGGGAGATTGTGTACCAATGAGGGAGTTTTTCTTTTGCTTTTCAAGGAGAGGAGCAAATGGGGGGGAGGGGGGAGGGGTTTGTGCGGGGAGAAGGGTGCAACAATGAATGAATGGAATCCCAAAATCTCTGTAGATGTTCATTGAAATGAAAAATAAACAACCTAAATTAAAAAACAAAATAAGAGATGTTGATTGTTTTCGATTCAAGCACGACTCATGCATTTATCAGAGTTTGTAAGGTTTCCAATATAAATTAAATGGTTTCTATTTAATGAATGTGAAGTTGAGTTCTTATGGTAAACTATATTCTTTCTAAGACCATATTTTTAGGTGCTATCAGATAAGTAGATTTTGACTCATAGCAAATTTATATGACATTGTAGAACTGTCCCGAAGGAATTTCTAGGCCATAATCTTTATGGAGGGAGCTCTGGTGGCCAAGAGATAAGGAGCTACACTGCTAGCCCAAAAGCACGTGGTTTGAATCCACCAGCTACTCCTTGGGAGAAAGGTGAGCATTCTCCTCCCTGGCAATTTACTGCTTCTAAAGATCCTCTGGAGGATCAGCCATGAGTTGGTTCTGACCCAACAGCATTGAACAACAGCAATCCTTATAGAAGCAGAATCTAGTAGGTCTTCTGCAGAGCTGCAGGATGAGCTCGAACTGCCAGCCTTTTGATTAACATTTCAGCATTTATCCTGTACACTGTACCACACTGATATGATTGCTCCGTGGCTAGATGCAAAGTCCTCAAGACTCATTTAAGTTATTGTGCATCTTTTCATATAAAGGACAAGAATTTGCCCAACAAGCATTTCAAAGCATGACAAATTCTTTTTTTTAACAGTAGAAAACATTTCTGGAGAGTTTACATGTACACTCATGAGTTGTTAACATATTGTAACCATGAAACTTTACATTCTTTTGATTTTATCATAAAGAATTTTTCTCAGTAATTCTGCTATCTTACATCAAAAATCTAAAACTAAGAATAGTCCTCTATCAAAAGACATATAACTATAAGGGGGGAAAATGTACTTCTGACAACTGTACAATTGTTTTCCACTTATTCTGTAACAGAGCTAACAGTATGGAAAACTTTATAATCTCTCAACATGTTTTGTCTTGCATGTCCAAGTGTTAACAATTCTTGTCTGAGTACCCACACATTAATAATCTTGATATGTTTCTACTTGGTTTTAGTTTTCCAGAATCATTCTTTCCTCTAAAACTGAAATATAAGCTAAGACTCAGGATTTCTTTTCCTCCATTCTGTTTTACTGAGCAGAAAGCATTTGCTTAGATATTTGTTTTTACCTCCAATGGTAGAGGAAAACTACTCCTCCATGAAAAATATCCAGTGATTTCTTATTTGTTCCTTGGGTGCTGCTAATGGTTTGCATGGATGGCGGCTAAACCACCAGGAGGTATCTTGGAAGAAAGGTCTGGTAATCTAATTGTGAAAAATCAACTGTTGCAAATGTGACACAGTGATACTTTGGCACACAAGGGGTCACTATGAATTAGAATTAGAGGGCTAATGAAGGTGATGGTACCTCCTAATGGCCCCTCATTGTCCTCATTCTTACCACTTGACAGCATTTGGTTAAGTGAACACCTGTTCTGGTTTTTCTTTCCATTTGGCCTCCTTGATAGGACTTTTCATGGTTCTCTGTCTGAATATAGCCCCTTCTCCCAGACTCCTTTACTAGCTCAGTCTTGTTGTCCTTAAATGTGGGTGTTTGCCATGCCTCTATGTAGTATTCTTTTCTTACTGACTCTCACTCTTTGGAATCTGGTCTATTTCCATGACTTCAGCTGCCACCTCCATATGAATAACTTGGAAATTTACCCACCTCCCTTTTTTTTTAGTGGCCAGGTATGAGCCTGATACTCTAGTACCGTTCATTTTCAGGGCTAGTTGATTTGGCAGGTGAGTTGTTACACACTCAGTGCATTCCAACTTCCATGGCCACCGTTCTGCTGGAAATTAATTTTTTTAAAAAAACATTTTTTCATATTATATGAAATTCATTATCATTAATTCTGACTTATAATGACCCTGTAGGACAGAGTTCACCAGTCTGCATGGGGTTTCCAAGCCTATAAATCTTTATTGGAGCAGAATGCCCCATAGAGTAGCTGTTGACTTCAAACCTGCCAGCCTGTGGTTAGCAGCTAAATGTCTTCAACTCCTAGCTGACCCTCCAGTGGATTTTCAGAGCCTTACAATCACGTGGGAGAAGAGTGCAACGTTCTACCACTTACACCAACAAGGCTCTCTTTATTATGTACAGAACATATTATATATTGTTGTTGTTAAGTGCCATCAAGTCGCAGGTGACTCATAGCGAACCTATGGAGAGTCCTCAATGCTTGATATTATATATAATATCTCTATATTATGTACAGAACATTATGTATATATAGTTGTTGTTGATAGCCTGTAAGTCTAGCACAACTCATAGCAACCTTATGAACAAAAGGCCTAAAGCCCCTCTACAGCTATCAACATTTATCAAAGTTCATAGAGTTTCCAGAGCCATGTTGTTTAGGAAGTGGATGCCATTCCTGCTCCCAAACCTATTATAGTATGTTATTGTTGTTATGTGCCATTGAGTCGCCTGTGATGCACAATGACCCTATGTACAGCAGCTCTGAACCCTTTCCTGTGTGTGTGTGTGTGTGTATATATATATATATATATATGTATATATATATATATGTGTGTGTATGTATATTTCCTCACAACTAGACAAAATAAGCAACATTATTATAAATTGATAAAAATGGAAGTTGTCAAGAATTTAATTTTTCTTGGATCCATAGTCAACATCCATGGAAATAAGCATAATAAAGAAATATCTTGCTGTGTTTTGCAAAGACCTGTTTAAAATGTTAATAAGTAAAGAAGTAAAGCTGTCTCCTTGAGCCCTTAGGTGCACCTGGCATGACCTATAAGCTATGCTATTTTTCAGTAGGGAGTTTTGTTGCTAACCCGAAGTCTGTGCCTCTGGAAGTTCCAATCCATCAGCCATACTGAGGGATAATGATGAGGGGAAATAACTTCATGTGTGATTTACAGCTTTGAAAACCCACTGGAGGGCTAGCTTTGTTTCACTTCATTCCCACTCAGTGGCACTAAGTTGAGTCTTATGCATGCAAAAGTTGGACAAAGAGTAAGAAAGAACAAAAAATAATTGATACATTTGAATTATAGTGTTGACTAAGAATTGGGGAAGTCTGCAGCCAGGGACCTCTCCAAAGTGCTGAAGAACAAATGATGTCAATTTAAAGATTAGAGTGCAGCTGATCCAAACCATGATCTTTTCAGTTAACTTTTTTTAATTGAAATTTTAATGAAAGTTTATAAAGAACTTGGGTTTCCAATCCTTCAGTGTTGCGTGTTTTCTTCCCTGTCCCCTCTCCCTCCCCGATAGCTTTTTTCTTTGGAAAAAAGTTCTTTCATTGTTATACAGTCATAGTCGTTCCCCCACATGCCCCAGATCACTTTACTATGCATCTCTTATTCTGAACTCTTATCATGCCAGTAATACCTAATCATATATTCCTTTTACACAGTTCTTTCCCTTGTCTGTTTCAAAGCCGTGTACATTATTTATCCCCTCTTAGTTTCTCCCTAACCCCCATGTCTGTCCTGTTCTGTAACAATGGCATTATGCCGTATTTGTCTTTTTGTGACTGAGAAATTTCACTCAGCGTAATGTCCTCCATGGTCACCCATTTTGTGTAATATTTCATGAGTTCTTTGTTTTTCTGTGCTGCATAGTATTCCATTGTTTGAGTATACCACAGCCTCTATCCATTTGTTTGTTGGTGGGCACTTAGATTGTTTCCAACTCTGTGCTATTATGAGCAAAGCAGCAATAAACATGGGTGTGCATATATCTGCTTGGGTAGCAGGTCTGGTTTCTTTATATTCCCAGTAGTGGAATCGTCGGTCAAATGGTATTTCTATTTCCAACTTTTTTTTTAAATTTTATTTTATTAATTTTAATGAACATTTACAGACATTTTGGATTTCCATTCATTTATTGTTGGACTTTTTTCTCTACCCCACCCTCCCCCCAGTTCACTCCTCTCTTCAAAAAGCAAAAGATAAACTCCTTCATTGGTATACAGTCCTCTCACCCCTCCTCCCCCACCTCGAATGCACTCTACTATGCAACCTTAATTCTGGATTCCTGTGATAACCATAATACCCTATCATATATATGGTTTTTAAACTGTTCTCTCCCTCATCTGTTTCAATGCAGTACACATAATTTATCCAGTTTTTCTCAGTCTTACCCAACCTTGATGTCAGTCCCATTCTACAACAGTGGCACTATGCAGTATTTGTCTTTTTGTGACTGAGATATTTTACTCAGCACAATGTCCTCCAGGGTCACCATTTTGAATAATATTGCATGAGCTCCTTGTTTTTCAATGCAGCGTAGTATTCCATTGTGTGAATATACCACAGCTTCTCTATCCATTGATTTGTTGATGGGCACTTGGGTTGTTTCCAGCTCCTTGCTATTGTGAACAAAGCCACAATAAACATGGGTGTGCATATATCTGCTTGGATGGTGGTTATGGTCTCTTTGGGGTATATTCCCAGTAGTGGAATTTCTGGGTCAAATGGTATCTCTATTTGCAACTTTTTTAGAAAGCGCCATCTGCCTTCCCCAGTGGTTGCACCATTTTATACTTCCACCAACAGTGATTAAGGGTTCCAGTTTCTCCACAACCTTGCCAGCATTTGTTGCTTGCTGTTCTGTTAAATTTTGCTATTCTTACTGGGATGAGATGCTATCTCATAGTTGTTTTGTTTTCAATTACTTTTATGCATCTAGAAGTTGGAGAGTGGATTAGGATTACAGAAGAATCAATACTTTTGAGTTATGGTATTGGAGAAGAGAATTGAATATCCCATGAACTGCCAAAAGGACAAACAAGTGTGTCTTGGGAAAGCTACCTTGGTGTCAAGGATAGTGACACTTCATCTCACATACTTTGGGCATGTTTTCAAGAAGGATCAGTCCCTTATAAAAGGACATTATGTTTGAAAAGGTAGGATCGGAAGACCCTCAACAATATGGATTGACACAGTGTCATGGTGAGCTTTCGTATGTCAAAGATGATGAGAATGGCACAGAATAGGGCAAGGTTTATATCCATTGTTCATAGGGTTACTATGAATCATAGTCAACTCGATGAGTTTATTTGAGTGAAGGTTTACAGCTCACATTGGTTTTTCTGACAGTTTATAGACGTTAATTACTATTGATTGATGCAGTTAGCTTATTACAGTGTCCAAGTGAACTGTTATTGTGCATTGCTATTTCCTTCACCTGCTTTCTCTGTTTAAATGTTTCCCTCTTTCTTTCCCCTTAACTCCATTGAATCTGTAGTGTATGTCTTGTTCCAGATTATTAATTGCAATACACACAATGCCTGATTATTTTAGATTGACTTTCACCTTTTCTGGTACAGTAATTATCTGTCCATTCTTTTCCTGCTCTCCCTGTCTTCCCCCTTCCCTATAACCATCCTATTTTTAAAACAGTGATCTTCTACAGTATTTACTCTTTTGTGATTTAGTTAGTTCACCTAATATAATACCCTCCTGACTCATCCATGTTGTGTAGTGTTGGAATGAGTCCATTGTTTTTCAGTTTTGCATAGTGCTTCATTGTGCAAATGTACCACAGTTTCTCTTTCCATTCGTTGATGGGCACTTGGGCTGCTACCATCTCTTTTCTCTTACGAATAACGTTGCAGTACACATGCATGTCTATGTATACGTTTGTGTCATAGTTCTGATTTCTTTAGGGTATTTTCCCAGTAGTAGGATGTTGTTGTTATGTGCTGTCGAATCGCTTGCGACTCATGGCAACCCTATGCACAACAGCCCTAAACTCCGCTCTGTCCTGTGCCAATAGCACTGTCTCTGACACTCCCATCCCGATTATCCCAGTCACTGAATCAATCCACCTCATAGAGGGCCTTCCCCTTCTGCGCTGTCCCTCCACCCTCCCAAGCACGATGTCCTTCTCCAAGGACAGGTCTCTCCTCACAACATATCCAGAGTAAGTTAGACGGAGCCTCAGAAACCTTGCCTCCAAGGAACCACCCGGTTTAACCCTTTTCAGGATGAATGTGTTTGTTTTCCTAGCAGTCCATGGTACTCTCAATAGTCTTCTCCAGCACCACAGCCCAAAGGCATCAATTCTTCTATCCTCCTTGGTTATTGTCCAACTCTCTGATGCATAACAAGTGATTGTGAAGACCATGGCCTGTAGTTCAAATGGTATATCTATTTTCAACTTTTTTGAGGAAGCATTAGATTGCCTTCCATAGTGGTTGTACCATTTTACATTCCTACCACCAGTGCATGAAAATTCTAATCTCTCTGCACCCTTGCCAACATTTGTTGCTATCTTGCTGAATATTGCTCTTGTTGCTGGGGTGAAATGATACTGCCGTTTAGATTTGCATCTCTCTAATAGCTAGAGATTTTGAGCATTTCATCTTCATTTGTTTATTGGCCATCTGAATATCTTCATTGATGAAGAGTTTTTTTCCTATCTTCTGCCCATATTGTAATTGGGTTGTTTGTCTTTTTCTTGTCAGGTGCTCTAAATTTTAGATAGGAGTCCCTTGTCAAATATGTAATTTCAGAATATTTTTTCCCTGTCTCTGGATTTCTTTGTACCCTGTTGGAGAAGTTTTCTGATGCATACAAGAATTATTTTTTAGAAGGCCCCATTCGTTTTATTCTCTCTTGGTTGTGGGTTTTTAGTTATATTTGAAAATCTGTTTATACCATGGATTTGGGCTTCTAGATTTGCTCCCATTTTTTTCCCCCTCTGATGATCTTTATAGGTTTTGGTTTTACTCCTAAGTCCCTGAACCTTCTTGAGTTGGTTTTTGTTTATGGTGTGAGGTGTGGACCTTCTGGTTTCTGCAAATTCATTTGTCTAAGAATAGTGACTGCCAATAAAACCAAACATGTCAGTCTTGGAAATACTGCAGTCAAAAGGTTCCTTAGAAGCAAGGGTGGCAAGACATCATCTCACATACTTTGGACATGTTATCAGAAGGGAGCAGTTCTCGGAGGCCATCATGAGAGGCAAAGGGTAGATGCAGAGAAATGCCCTGAATAAGCTGGATTGACACAGTAGCTGCAACAGTGGGTTTAAGCATAGCAAAATTGTGGAAATTACATGGATCTCGGCAGAGTGTCAGTCTGTTAGGGGTCATTATTAGTCCAAACTGATTTGATGGTGCTTAACAACAGCAGTAATTTCATATATACAAAATGCATATGTATATATTTTAAAAATAATAATTATATACATTCACTGTAGAGCTTAGGGGGAAAACACAAATCGACTCAAACTGTAAAGAAAACAGAATAATGCATACTCCCTAATCTATTCCAGAGAGAGCTACCATTGGTTTATTTCCGTTAGCCTTTTTTTTCTTCATACACATACACACACTCTCACACAATTAAGATAATTGGACTCTATATCATACCACAATTGCAAAACTGCTAATGGGCTTTTAATAATATTTTGTATTGGTGTTGTATAATTTAACAATGTACTAGGGCTTATAATTATTATAATGTTATTGACAATTATCAAGAAATAATTATCACATTATGATAAAAGAAGAAATAGGGAGCAATGTATGCCTAAATCTTTATACAAATTGGTCATTATTTTCTTTGGTTAGATTCTTGGAATTAGTAGGTCAGAAGGCTTGATATTTCTTATCATAAAGTTAATAATGAAAATTCTTATCCACAGTTCTGTGAGTGTTCATCTTGGTGCATCCCTAGTAATATTGAATATCATTTTTTAAAGCTTTACTTAATTTGATAAGCAAAATTATTTAATTTTCATTTCTTGCTGGTGAGAGAATATCTTTTTCGTGCAATTATTTCCATCTCTTCTACTTTTGTAAATTGTCTTTTGCCTCATACCTTTCAGTTTTATCTAAATGTTAATGCTTTAATTGTGTTGCATTTTGTTTGTTTATTTGAAGCAATATAAATTTTTACTGGACAAAATTGAATTAGTGGAGTGATAAATGAATAAAGGAGAAAAAAGCTGAAAATGTCCAGTGTTTCAAATGCTCTTATGATGAGCCAGAACCCTTGATTGAAAAACAGCAAAACAGAATGCAAAGAGTTCCACCTTGGTGTTATCACCAGCACTTAGAGGATCTTGGCAAGTTGTTCACCCTTTCTACACCCCTCTGAAAAATGAGAGGGTAGAATGGTTGATCCCAAAGGCCATACAGCCTTTGTACTGAAAGGGTGACTTTCTAAGTCACTGCTCTCTGGTTATCTGGAATCACTTTTCATTTTGTTCCTAACTCTCCAGCTGTTTTAACTATATGGATCCTGAGTAAAGACTAGATGCAATAAGACAGTATCCACTAGGGTAGCAAGGCTTAGAGTACTTGGAAGGTGCAAATGGTTAAATGCTTAGTTGCTAACTAGTAGGTCAGTGACCACTCAGTTTGAACCTGCTCAGAGGTACTTTGGGAGAAGGGCCCAGAGTCTGCTTCCAAAAAGTCACAGCCATGAAAACCATATGGAATACAGGTTTGCTTTGCACGCACATGGGTCACCAGGTGTCAGAATTGACTGAACAGCAATGAGGCATAGAAAAGCTACATGAGAGGGAGCTCTGGTGGCCTAGTAGTGAGGAGCTGCACTGCAATCCCAGAGATATGAGGTTCGAATCCACCAGATACTCTGCTGGAGAAGGAGGGGCAATCTCCTCCTGTACCAGTCAGATTAAATTTGACGGTATATACACAAGATACAATAAAATAACTTTAAAAAAAAGAAAAGCTACATGAAACTTGGGAGCAGTTTAATATGTTTGTGTACTTGTGTCTTAGGACAATGAAAGTCATGAAAAGTAATATTTTAAGGCACCCCTGAATGTGGATGTGTCGGAGCCTGGTAAAGTAAGTCAGAAGAGCCCTGCTGACCTATGCTACAAAGCCCATTTTCTCTAGACATTGTAAAGCAGGTCTCATTTTAGGAAGGGATTTAGGTTACCAAGCTAAGTTACTTAGCAACCTCCAATATTTTATATGTATGTTGTTGTTAATGTTTTCCATTGTAATTTGTGTATTTGTGTTTTGTTTTGGTTTTGGGGGAGTTTGAATTTTTTTTAAGAGGAAGAAAGGGTTGATCCTTTACTGTATATCAGGTTTGCCAAACACTGAGCTAGTGTCTCTCAATATCCAAATTAATTTCATTTCACATCTGGCAAGAACTAGTGTTTGTGCTCACTTTACCTAAGAAAATCTTAAGGCTCAGGAAGGTTAAATCTCACAATTGGTCGTGGAAGAAGCAGCATTTCAAACCCATGCTTGTCAGAAATTACAGTTGTGTCAATATCCTAGGCTTTTCCTCTTCTCTCTTCATTCTTAAGGATGTTAATTCTCAGTCCTGTGGTCAAGTATTTGATCTTCTAACCTTGGACATGGTGTTTAAGCTACAGATCTTTTTCTAAGTCTTTCACTATCTAGAGATAGCTTGTATATTACTTTCTTTTTTATGATTTTACTTTTTGTATTTCATTTTTTATTTGACTTGAGCTTACTCTGAGGTGCCACGCCAGTATATTTAGTACCTTCAGGTATAAAGATCCTTATTTCCAGCTTTCTTCTTTGATCATGTGGCTTGCCCCAATTCACTGTGCACACCTTGTCTCTCCAACAGGAGAGCTTGTCTTTAGCATTGAAGTCCTTCTCCCCTTCCACATTTCATCAACCACCAAGTCTGGTTGATTATGCCCAACATTGATAATGGCTCTTTAATTGTTCTTCAGATCCTCCTTGTTTGCTAGTGTCCTTGAGTAATCTCTGAAGTTGACCTTAGTTCATCCCATAGTTATCTGGGGGAAAAAACCCAGCTCTGATTTTCAGTGCATGGTTCCATGCACCACCTGCATCTCAGTCACCTGCTGTGTTGGTTAAAAAGATAGATTCTCAGGGAGCTCTGGTGGCCCAGAGGTATGCAGTTTGAATCCACCAGATGCTCTCCTGGAGAAGGAGGGGCAATCTCCTCCTGTACCAGTCAGATCCGGTTTGACAGTACACACACACACACAAATAGACTCTCAGGTCTACCTAGACATCTTCTTCTTCTTGTTATGTGCCTTGTGACTCATAGCGACCCTATGTACAACATCTCTGAAACCTGCTCTATCTTGAGCCAACCTCATTATCTCTGACACACCTACTCCCATTATCCCAGTGACTGAGTCAATCCATCTCATCCAGGGTTTTCCTCTCTTGTGTTGTCCTTCCACCCTTCTGAGCATAATGTCCCTCTCCAAGGACTGGTCCCTCCTTGCAACATGTGTAAATAATGTCAGATGGAGCTTCAAAATCCTTGCCTCCAAGGAGCAGCCTGGTTTGACCCTCTCCAAAACCTAGATTTACAAATTAGTAATCTGGGGGAGAAGGGAATCTTTGGAATCTGCAATCTTAACAAGTGCCAAAGAAGATTTATATATTTATATTCGTAAGAGTAATTAGTGTCCAAGCAAAAATTAAGCCCAATTTTTTCTGCATAATATTCAAGACCCCTCCAGTCTGACAGCATGTTATTCCAAGCTTATCTCCCAAGACACCACCCACCTACTAGGCCCTGTAAAGTACAATGATTTACTATTTCCTGGACCCACCCTGCCCTTTCCTGCCTCTGTGCCTTTGCTCATGCAGTTCCCACAGCCTGTGCTCCTCTCCCACCCCTATTCTTGCTGAAATTCTGATCCTAAGAGACCAAATCAAGTGCTACTTTTAATTTTTTTTAAATAAACTTTTGTCTAACTTCTACTTGAAGCAGTGGCTTTCTACCTAATGTTAACTTATCTTTTATTTTTACTTCATTTTTAAACCCATTACTGTCACTATTTATTAATTACTGCTTTCTTGGAAGATTTTCAGCCTTCCAAGTGCAGGGACCATACCTTTCCTTTCATTTCATAACCATTATGCATACAGTCAGCAATTAAAATATTCTTATAAACTGTTTGTAATATATCTGACCTCAAAAGCACACTCATATATAAGCCATGTTAGATTTCACATTGTATGTAGAATAAAATGAAAATTCCTTACCATTGCTGGTAAGTCCTTATATGGTAAGTCCTTATAAGTCCTCATACTTCTCTCCTTATTTACTCCTTTACCATATCATTTCTGCCTCAGGACATTTGCTGTTTCTTCTGCCTGGAAAACTTTCCCCATATCTTCTCTTCACCTGTCTGGCCACCCATCTCTTCTTGATCCAAGTTTCAGCCCTAAAATGATAATTGTTTAAAAAGTCCTTTCCTGACTATGGTCTGAATGAGCTGTCCTTTTTCCTACCACAACTTTTCTTTCTATTTTCTTCACAGTATGAAGTCAGTCTTTCATTTTCTTTTTGTTTTGATAGAAGCTTCATGAGAGTCAAGACATTTTCTGTCACTATTTAACATTATATCCTTAGTAAAAAGGACATTCCTGACACATGGTAAGTGCTCAATGAGTATTCGTTGAATTAATTAAGTCATGAAAGTAGACATCACAGTTTCATGAGACTTGGTTTACAACTCATAGGAAGTTTTTGCTTGTTTTGTTTTGATAGCTAGGGTAGTTTCTCAGGATTCAAATAAAATAGTAGTGTTTAAGGGCTTTGGAAGGTAACAGGAAGCAGTTTGCAGACTGTAATGGCCCAGAATTCAGTTCCATTAGGTTTTCTGGAATGTTCCAGGATCCAGGTCCCTGTCATCTACTTCTTGGTTATTAAAGTTAGGCAATACTGAGTACTCTAGCAACTCTCATTATCTTTTCAAAGCAAATGTGTCAAAACCCTAAATCCAACACAATTTTTTCTTCTGTTATTCCCAGGGAGAAAAAATTAGTAAGAAAAATATTTTCATTATGCTCCATGTAATAGGACAATGTACTTACTGATTAGAGAGATTTTCAGCAAGAGCTTTAAATACATTTCTAGTTAACATCTAGTCCAACCTGACACTATAACTCAGCAATTATAATTTCTTGCTGTGCCTCTTTGTTGAGTAGTCTTATTTTTAATTCTATTTTTACAAAGCTGATCTGCAATTTTATTAATAATAATCATACTTTTAATAGCAATTTATCATTTTTATAGTATTTTTACCTACTTCTTATAGCCAGGCCATTTGAATTAATATTACAGAGAATCTGATGTTTGAAGATGTTGATCAACCTGCCCATGGGAATTGAAAGACCACTCACTAACCAATAAATGTCTCTTAAAGGTTTTTTGTTTTATAGTATTACTATTGGATGTGCTTTTTAGGAGAAAAATGTTAAAACTCCGTTAACACACTAACATTATAGTGTTTATAACCAATTCTTAAGGCGTAAGCAGCACAGCTATGGTCTAGATGCATTGCACAATTTATTTGACCAGCCTTAGCTTAGCTTGTCCTTGTTTAAATTCTTATTCCTTGTTAGCTTCTTAAATTTTTACTGAAAAGAAAGATTAGCAAACTTGCCTAGAGAAGAGTCATTTTTCATTAAGCTCGTTTTAATTCTCATGCTTGAAGGAATTGGTTAAATTAATCTGAACTAGCTCTTCAGATTGAGCAAGTTCTGAAAAAAACCCCAAACACCACCACATCTAAAATTTCAGATAAGAAGAATGGAAGCCAGGCTCTTCCTGGAAGTGGCCAAGAGTGAAACTAAGAAGCCCTGTGTTTGGAGAAAAGTTGATTAATTATTAAGGACAAAGGGCTGGTATAAGAAGGTTATATCGTTAACAAAATTGCTTTCTTAAGTGTGTGTGTGTGTGTGTGTGTGTGTAAACATACATACACATTTGCTTTGAAATTGTAAAGAAGATTACAGTCTCATTGCCAAATTATTAATTTTATTTTCATTAACCATGCAGTTGGCAGGGCCCATGATCCATGGCCATGGGCCTTTGTTGAGTCAGAAGGCATCTGAGTAGTAGCATAGTCCTTTTTTCATTTGTATAACAGATGTTTATTTAGCCTATATTGTACTAGGCATTGATATCTGATTTTAAGGTATAGAATGGTACAAAAGTTAAAACAGGCTTTTCAAAGCTAACCTATGTTTGGTGTAATGGCCTCATTCAACTATAAACTTTATATTCTTTTGCAATTATATACTTTCTTCTACTTTTAATTCTGAAATTCTGACATAATCATCTGTTTTCCTACTTACTGAAAGAGATATTCTTTATTATGTGTGAAAAAATACTGAGGGGGGATAAAATCATACCATTGATTTGCCCTTACAGTGAGTTAATTATAAACTTTAGAGAATCTGAGTGAATAAATAACAAATTAGGTTGTCTGGGAGAGGGGTGGAGGTAAAACAAATGTGTATTACAACTGGTAATTCCTTAAAGAGAAAAAGCAAAAATATTGGAAAGGTACTTGGGTGTTTTTTCCATGACCTACAAATGTTAAACCAAAGTCAGTTTTAAAAGGCCATAGTTGCAGGTTACTCTTTTACTTATATAAATAAGATATGTGAAGATTACCACAATTATGTAAAAAGCTAGTTTGGCTTTCAAAAGTATAAGATAAGATACTCAAATTAATAATAAAATAATAAAAACTGGGTTGTAAGGATATAATTTTATATCCTTATGGTTCATTATAACTGTGTTGTTATGTGCTGTCAAGTTGCCTGCCATTCATAGCTACTCTGTGCACTACAGCTCTGAACCCTGCTCCATCTTGAGCCAGTTTTATCATCTCTGACACACTACTCCCATTACCCTAGTCACTGAGTCAATCCTTCTCATCCAGGGTCTTCCTCTCTTGCATTGTTTCTCCACCTTCCCAAGCATGATGTTCCTCTTTAAGGACTGGTCCCTCCTTGCAGCACGCCCAAAGTATGTCAGATAGATCTTCAAAATCCTTGCTTCCAACCCAGGTTTCACCTTCTCCAACAAAGACCTGTTTGTTCTCTTAGCAGTCCATGTTATAGTTAATACTCTTCTCTAGCACCACAACTCAAAGGCATAGATTCTTCTTCTTACATTCTTTGTCATTGTCTAGTTCTCTGATGCATGGCAAGTAATTGCGAAGACCATGGCCTGGATCAAATGCACTTACTTTGTCAGTCTCCAGACTGATATAATTCTGTCATCTTTAATATAAAGTTTTTACAGAGGTGTTGGATAAAATTATCCCTGACAACACAGAATTTGACAGAGATTTAGACCTCAGGTGTAGAGCAGTGATATCAAGGTTTCAAGCAGGTCTGGCACCTGACAACAATGGTGTTTCTGGAAGGAGCCTTGTGACACAGTAAGTTAAGCATTGGGCAGCTAGCAGGTGCTTTGAATCTATCAGCTACTTCTCAAGAGAAGAGGCGGTCAACTCTTGTAAGCATTCTCAGCTTTGGAAACCCTAGGAGGAAGCTCAGTCCTGTAAATTTGTAGTGAGGCAGAATTGATTCACAGTAGTGGGCTTGGCTTTTAGTTTTGATATTCCTAGCAATCACTGTCTCAAAGATAACATCGTTGTTGTGTACCATAGAGTCGAAGCTGACCCTCCAGTGGGTTTTCAGAGGCAGTTAACCACACAGGAGGTGATTGCCCATCCTTCTATCCTTCTTCTGTGAAGTAGCTAGTAGATTTGGAGCAGCTAGTGGTCTTGAACAGTGTGCCTTAAGGATTGCAGCTCCATGCCACTAGGCCACCAAAGCTCCCTAGAAATAACATTAGAGATACTCAGTGTTTAACCCTGAAATACAGTGCACACTAGAACTGCCCTTTCAGTTAGCCCTGAAACACCATGTACATTAGAACTACACTTGTAGTTTGCTCTTGTGCTACAGATAATTTTCTTTCCAGTTTAATCTCCTAATTTTTTTTTAAATGAGGATCTAATAACTATTTAACCTCTTTGGCCCTTAGCTTCTTCATCTATAAATTAGAGACAATAATAATACCTTCTGAATATGTGAAAATTAAGTCTACATATGCAAAAGAATTAAAATAGTGTTTTGTAGAAACAATCTAGGGTACTATCAACAAATGACTGATAGAATAAATAAAAGTGTATTGTTTATATATAAACAAAATTATGTATTGTGATAATATATCCACACAATGGAGTATTATTCAACCATAAAGAGAAATTAATTTCTGCTATGTGGACAATATGGAGACCATTGATAATATTATACTGAGTGAAATTAGCCATGTACAAAAGGATAAATATTGTATGATACCACTTTATGAGATATCTAGAATAGACAAATGTGTAGAGATAAAATCTTATTGGTGGTTAATCAGAGGCTAAAGATTGCCATGAGTTGGAATTGACTCAGTGACAACTGAGGAGGGAATAGAGTTATTATATTGATGAAAGTAATTAATGCCATGGACTTGTACACTTAAAAAATGGTTAAGATGGTAAACCTTTTATTAAGTGTATTTTTAGTAATAACAGTGTCTGGCACATGATAAATGCTCAATTATTGTTAGCTATTTTTATTACCATGACTATTATAATTACTGTTAAGCTCTTATTTTATTGTTGAATTAAAAGAATATTTTATAGGTGATAAAATGAAGGCTTGATTTTCATAAAGGTACCCAGAAATAAGTGGTAGGCCCAAGATACAGGCTAGGACTGAAAGGAGCCTGAGTCAGAATTGGTTTGCATGTCGAACGTACCGTGGCATTGACTTGCCTTTTCTATTTCTTGTCTGAAGAGCATTGTTGTATGCCATCAAGTCGCAACTGACTCATAGCTAAAAAAACCCTCCAGTGGTTTTTCAAAAGCAGTTAATCCTACAGAAGGAGATAGTTGATCCTCCCATATAGCAACTGCATGCCTTTAAGATTGCAGCACAACTTCCTACCACTAGCCCACCAGAGCTCCCTTGAAAACCGTTTGGGGAAGTTCAGCTACTGATGGTGATGTTCAACTTTGCCTTGAAGAATCACTGTGAGTTATAATCAAGTTGAGGGCAATAGGTTTGATTTCGTTGTAGGGAAGATAAACCTGGCCAGACCACCTCTAGATAATCAGAAGATACGCTTTCTGTTAAGTTGCATTGCATGGACATGAATTTATCAGACTTTTATATCCTGGAACCGTGTGCTCTTGAATAAGTTATTTCAACTTTCTGAGCTTCCATTTCTTCTTCTGTAAAAGGAGAATAATATTTACTTGATGGCCTCCTAAGGATTAAGTGAATAGGATCCTGTGAAATGAAATAACATATGTAAAGCACCTGGCATATGACCAGAGCTCAATAACTGATACCCAGGCTTATGCTATTGTGGCTCAGACTCTTAACTGATTCTGACACAGTCCATCGAGGTGGTGGGTGATTATCTACCTCCTTGCTCTGGCTTTAATAACCATGGGACCAAGCCAAAACTAAATTCCCAGAGCTGTTTTTACATCAGGATCATAAGGGCCTTTTTAGAAAAATTAAACATGTCTGAATGCCACATGGGAGATTCAGATTCCATAGATGGTCTTGATAGTCATAGTGTTATTACTCCTCCACCCCTCATCATACAAGCAATAGGCTGGCTGATAGAAGCAGCTGAAGCACAAACCAAAACAGTATTCTGATTGCTGGGTTGTCACATACAGTTGTCAGGCTTCTTGTGGCATTGTACTTTGGTAGGAATATTAATGAGCAGTCAAGGGGTGGATGCTTTACAAAAGAGAACTCTACAGAAATGAGAATCTCATTTGTATAGTCAAACAACATTTCTATTTGGAAAGAATATTAATGAGCTCTGGATAAGAATCAGACACCAAGAAAGGCCAGTTGCTGTGATGGTGATTTTAATTGTACAAGGAGTTATGCATGATATTCAGAAAGTCCTCGTGCAATTAAAAAAATTAAATTCCAGAGATAAGTAATTTATAAATGATATTTAAAAATATAGATTCAAAAAGAAATATATTGTGTAGCCAGTAAGCATTTGAAAATATACTTAACCTTACTCATAGCTAAAAGAATGAAAATTTAAAACTATATTGTAATGTTTTTACCCACTTCCTGTTGGTTTGTAAAAAGTTAAAAATATGTGAAAAATAGGCCTTTCCATATAGCTGAGAGTTCAGTTACAAGATAATGCAACATTTTGAGAAGAATTAGGGAAATTTTATTATAAATTTAAATGAACAGGTCTTTAGAACTAGAAATCCTGCATCTAGATATTTATACTTTCAAGTCAACTTAAGTATAAGTGTTCATTGTAATCCTGTTTGTGATATAATAACATAAAACAACCTAAATACTCATTGACAGGAGCTTGGTTATTACAGTGGACTATGGATGTGAAAGATTGAGATTCACAGCTATGTCGTGATGGGGAAGGTGTTCAGGAGAAACAAAGTCATTGCTGAAAAGCCTATTAACACTCTCTCTTTTCAAATGAATGTGTTAACTTTTTAGGCCCCAGTTTCCTCACTTGTAAACTAGGGATCATGAGAGTATCTACCCCATGAGCTATTGAAGATAAAAGGAGCTTTTATGTAGGTGCTTATAACAATGTCTGACACATAGTCTGTGTGTTTTACTATTATTACTTTGTTGTTGTTGTTATTATTATTATTATTCACAGACAATATCAGAAAGTTTATACTTCAAACTGTGATGAATTGTAAAGCAGAGTTACTTGCTTGGAAGAAAGAGCAGACAAGACAGGCAGGACTTTGTATCTTTCATTTTTTTATATTTCCACAAAGGACTATTGGAGGCACAGTGGTTAATTGTTAGGTTGGTTGATAAATAAAAGTTTGGATGTGGCAGTCAGCGTTGGTTAATTTATTGCTCTTGAGTTGGTTCCTACTCATACTAACCCTTTAGGATAGAATAGAACTGCCCCATAGCTTTTACAAGGTTGTAATCTTTTCAGAATCAGATTGATAAGGTCTTTTTCTGGCAGAAGTTTGAATTGCTGACAAACTAGCACTTTAATCACTGTACCACTAAAGCATCTGTATAAAAAGTTGTTGTTGTTGTTGTTGTTGTTACATACTTTCAAGTCAATTGTGACTCATAGTGATCTGTGAACAACCATTCAAACCCTGTAAAAGCAAATTATGATGGAATGTGCAAAAAACTATAGTTAGGGCATAAAAAGGGAAGACTTGCTTGGCAAGCCTTGAGTTGCAATACTGAGAGGTGCTATGGGCAAACTCTTGAATGACCAAGGAACCATCAAAAGAAGATAGAAGGAATACAGAGAGTCACTGTATCAGAAAGAACTGGTCAACAGTGAAATATTTCAAGAAGCAGCATATGGTAAAAGACTCTAGTGATGAGGCAAGATGTTCAAGAAGCATTGAAGACATTGGCAACAAATAAGATCCCACAATTGATAGTATATGAACATGTTTTAAGTATATGACATGTTTTAAGTAACAGATGCAGCCCTGATGTCCTCACCAGTCTGGTGTCAGCAATTTTGGAAGACAGCTACCTGACCAGATGACTGGAAGAGATTTATCTTTGTCCTCATTTCCAAAAAAAAAAAAAAAAAAAGAGATCCAACAGAATGTGGAAATTATCGAAAAGTATCATTAATATCAAATGCAAGCAAAATATTACTGGAGATCATCCAAAATTGGCTAGAGCAGTTGTTTGTTTTAGTATATTGAAAGGAAATGGAAATGTAACTCTACTCCCAGAAGTTCAGTCAGGATTTAGAAGAAGCCATGGCTCCTGGGATATCATTGCTAATATCAGATGGATCTTGGTTGAAAACAGAGAATACGAAAGAATGTCCATTTGTGCTTTATTAACTATTCATTTAACTATGTGGGACATAACTAGCTATGCCTAACATTTAGAAGAATGGGCATTCCAGCTGTTGTCTAAACAGAGCAAAGGGACACAGCATGGTTTAAAATCAGGAAAGATGTGTGTCAAGGTTGTATCCTTTCTACATACCTATTCGGTTTGTATGTTGAACATATCATTCAAGAAGCTGGACTCTTAAGAAAAATATGGCATCAGGATTAGAGGAAGGCTCATCAACAGCCTGCATTAGGCAAATTATAACAATATTGCATGCTGAAAGTAAGGACAACCTGAAGAACTTGCAGCAGAAGATCAAGGACTACAGCCTTCAATATGGATTGCATCTTAATATCAAAAAGACAGAAATCCTCATTACTGGATTAATAGGCAAGTCATGATAGATGGAGAAAAGATTGAACTTGTCAATGATTTCCTCTTACTTAGGTCCAGCATGACCCTTGATACCAGCAGTTAGGAAACCAGGAGACTTTTTGCATTGAATAGTTCTAAAGAGCAATGATGCAGTTTTAAGACCACAGTGAGCCTAACTCAAGCCATACATAGTCTTTTCAGTCACTGGCTATGCATCTGAGAGCTGGACAATGAATAAAGATGACAGAAGAAGAATTGGTGCCTTTGGGTTGTGGCGTTGAAAGGGAGTACGAAATAGCTTGTCAAAAGAAGAGGTATGACTTCGAGAAAGTGCAGCCAAAGTGCAAGCTTTATTTCACATACTTTGGGTATGTTAGAAGTAATTCCTTGGAAAGGGACATCATACTTGAAAAGGTGGCGTGTTAGCAAAAGAGAAGATGACCCTCAAGAATATGGATTGACATAGTGATTGGGCAGTGGCCTCAATTAAGTCAGAGATAAAGATTACACAGGATAGGACAGGGTTCAGATCTGTTAAGTGTTGTTGTGAGTCATACTTGACAGTACTGAACAACATTGTTCCAATCAGCCTTGGAAACACTGTGCATCAGTTCTGCTCTGTCCTGTAGGGTTGCTATGAGTTGGAACAGCAGTAAGTTTTGCTGTATTTTTGTTAATATTTCTACATAATTATTTATGTTGCCAGGCCCATCCATTTTTCAGTCATTCAGACTACAGCATCTGTTCACTAAAGAAAATAGCTCATGTTTAAAGTGCTTGCTTTGACCTGAGAAGGAGAGGTTGCCTAAAGGAAAAAGGGAGAGTGAGAAAGCATTGTGTTCGAGAAGGAAAGTAGCCTGTAGTTACTTACCTCTCTGGCTGCTAAAACTCTTTGGAAACCAGTGAACTAATGAAAAAGTAAATGTTTTTAAATTGTACAAGAACTTCATAAAGCTTCAGCATTTGTATTAGACTCTTTTGTTTTCTGTCTCTAGGTTACATTGACACTAAAATGGTGATTTGTGTTTGATGTGAATTCTGAATTAAAACGATGAAAAGCAATGGCGTGATATGTTGTTGTTTAATGCTGTCGAGTTGTAGACGACTCATAGCGACCCTGTGAACGAACAGCCTGAGCACTGTTCGTACATAGAGTTTCTTGAGGCAAGCCATTTTGGAAGTGGATGCCGCTCCTGCTTCCAGGCTTGATTTAGTCGGGAAGCTCCAGCCAACACTGTCCACCATGGGTGCCCATT
>NW_006400028.1:2380341-2387385 GCF_000299155.1 Elephantulus edwardii
GCACAGACCAGTGCTATACCACCTAGAAGAATGTTTGACAGGAAGACAATTTGAACCTGGCCGAGGGCCACAGATGACAATCACCCACCTTCGGCTTGGTAGTACAGCTTCCTTCCATATAGCTAAAGTAAAGGTGTAAAAAGAGATGGGTAATTTCTCCAATACTTGTTAAATAAAGTTTTTGATGCTTTTAGCAAGATCCATTATATCAGAACATTTTGCACTGAGAAAGTGAAACAGCTGAAGCAAGTATTATACTTATTGGTTGTTTTTTATATAAATCTTGTTAAGACAATAGTATGTGTAATACAAGTCCAAATATGTTTTCTTCTAACTAAATCTTTAATGTTTATTGAATGTGTAATCTTAGGCTTATCATCTTTATTTACAAAATGGGAAAGTCAGGTACAGAGAGGACTTTATGCACTTGATGGGTCAGAATTCATCAGTAGAATCAGAAATGGAACCTTCCATAAATAACCATAGTGTGGAGACAGGGGATGTGAGCCCTGTAAGGGAGAGCGCCACAATAAGCGTTCTCAGAGACTTCAGTCATTATCTCTTCTTTAATGATTTTCAAACTCCATTTTTTAAAAAAAGGTTTATTGAAATAGAATTCACATATAATATTTATCTATTTAAATGTTCAAATAAATATTTTAAAATATATTAACAGTTTTTACAACTATCACCACAGTCAGTGTTACAAAATTTATATTATGTCCTCAAAAAATCCCCTTATACCTATTGGAAATAATTTTCCTTTTTCCCTACCTCTATTCCCCTCCAGCTTCAGGCAACTACTTCCTATAGATTTGCTTCTTTTTTTTTTGTTTTGTTTATTATTTTTTGTGTGTGTACCATCAAATTGGATCTGACTGATGCAGGAAGAGATTGCCCCTCCTTCTCCAGCAGAGCATCTGGTGGATTCTTACCTCTGGGATTGCAGCTTCTTGCCACTAGGCCACCAGAGCTCCCTTATTGATTTGCTTCTTCTTCTTGTGTGCTATTGAGTTAGAACTGATCCATAGCTGACTCCCTAGCAAGTTGTCAGAGACAGTAGGTTGCATGGGAGAAGATTGCCTTTCTCCCATGGAGTAGCTGGTGGATTTGAACTAAATGGCAGGTTGGTGGTGCAATTTCTTACCATTAAGCCATCAAAATTCTCCATAGGTTTGCTGCTGCTTGTTGTGTTACCTTTGAGTCAGAAATGACCCATAGCTGATCCTCCAAGAGATTTTCAGAGACAGTTAATCATGGGGAAGAAGACTGCCCATCCTTCCCCTACAAAACAACAGGTGGATTAGAACCTCATATTTTTGGGGTTGCCAGCACAATTATTTACTAGTAGGCTACCAGAGCTCCTTTAAGTTTGCTTAGGCAACCACATTACATACAGGTGCAGCCTTATGTATGGTGAAGATTGTGAGGATGGCTCAGGATTGGGCCTGCAACAATGGCCTTATGCATGGTGGAGATTGTGAGGATGACTTGGGATTGTTCCTTTGCAACTATGTGTTTATTTAGCTGTGGTGTAGTCTGTAGGGAGAAATGCTTCCAGTCCAGGGGTGGTAGCTCTCAGGTGGTTCAAATCCACCAGTGACCCTTTGGGAGAAAAATGAGCCATGGCCCAAGGTATGCCCAGTACTCTTCTCCAGCACCACAACTCAAAGGCAATGATTCTTCTCTCATCCTTAGTTATTGTCCAGACTTCTGATGCATAGCAAGTAACTGCAAAGACCTTAATCAGATGCACCTTGGTCTCCAGACTGGCATCATTACTCTTCAGTAATGAAGAGGTCCCTGACAGAAGATTTTCCCAGTGCAGTCCATCTTTTGATTTCCTGGCAGCTGGTACCAAGAGTGTTGCTTGTTGAGCCAAGCCAAGCAAGTTGAAGCTGTTAACTCTCTCAGTATCTTCATCCGTCATGATGGTGCCAGTTGGCCCAGTAGTGAGAATCTTTGTTTTCTTGATGTTGAGCTTCAATCCATATTAAAGACTTCAGGCCTTGACCATCTGCAGCAAATACCTCAGGTCCTCCTCAGTTTCAGCAAGCAAGGTTGTTTCTGCTGCAGAATGCAAGTTGTTGATGAGTCCTGATACCATATTCCTCCTCATAGAGCCCACCTTCCCGGATGATGTGTTATCAGTATTTTATTCCTTTTGATGACTGAATACTATTCTATTGGGTGGATAGACCATTTTTTGTTTGGCCATTTATCCATCAATGCGTATTTGGATTGTTTTCTCTCTTTTGCTATTTTCATTAATGCTTGTATGAAAATACATCTCTAAATTTTTGTATGAAATGTTTCTTTTGAGTATGTAGCTGGGGTAGAACTATTGATTTGTGTGAGATGGATTAACACAGTGGTCTTAAGCATAGTGGAGATTGTGAGGATCATTCAGTATTGGGCCTACAACAATGGCCTTCCTTATGCATGGTAGAGAGTCTGTTGATGGCTCAGAATTGGGCAATGTTTTGTTGACTCTGTGGCATCTAACAACAACAGCATAGCTCAGTGTTTAGCCTTTTGAGGAACTGTCAGACTGTTTTCAAAGCAGCTGCATATTTTCAAACAAGCATTATATGAGGGTTCAGATTTCTTAACATCTTCAGCAGTTGTCAAGCTATTATATTTTAACCACACCTAACAGTAGAAAATAGTTTACATTTCTAAGAAGTATTTTACATTTATATATCCAGTGTGTATATGTTTATACACATACACTCAAATAACAAACAAAAATGTTATAAAAGCATGTTTTCCTATACATTGTGTGGCGCACTCTGACATTTCCTTTCTGATCTGTTGTTTTTCATTAAAATATTGCTATCGCAAGAGTCCACAATTAAGATTGCATAGTGGAGTATACTTGGGGCGGTGGGAGGGGTGCAGGGGGATTGTATATCAAAGAAAGAATTTTTCTTTTACTTTTCAAAGAGAGGAGCAAACTGGGGCGGCGGGTGGGGAGCAGGGGAGAGGGCTGGGCAGGGAGAAGAGTGCAACAATGAATAAATGGAAATCCAAAATCTCTGTAAATGTTCATTAAAATTATTAAAATAAAATCTAAAAAAATAAAATATTGCTAGTCTGACCACTAAAATGGCTTTTGCAATTCATTACTTGTAACTTGTTTTTTAGAAAATACATAGCTATTCTAGGTTTTTCATTTCACACAAGAGAAAAGTGAGACCTGGAGAGAGAGATGTGTTCAGGGTCATACCACTAATGAGTGGCAGATTAAAAATTAGCATCAAACTGTATTGGTTTCTTGTTTTAACTTTGATATCTCAATGAATTATGGTTGCTCTCATATTAGGCGGTATAAATAAAATAGAATTTCTGTCTGGCTCAGTGTTTTTAGCTTGTCCATATTTTCGGGCAAGCAGCATTATAAAATCTGCAACAAACCAGAATAACTTGGGGAGGGGGATATAAAGAGCTTGTTTAGTCTTATGATTCATTGGTTTACATAATGACGCTGTACCATCTGGGTAGGGAAGTTCTAGGTGAACCTAGATGTTGGACCTCAAATAAGGCAGATCAAATTCATTTGTACAGTGTCCCAGATTCATTTTTGTACAAGCCTTAGTCTACTCTTAAAGGGCAGCCTTTTTCCTTACACTGCCATATTTGACTAGAACATAAGTTGACACTATAAAAAGATTACATGCTATTGTTTTCCATTTTCTTGGAATATGTATAGATCCTAAACTCACAGCCACTGTATCCCATCATATGGGGCAATCTCCACTAGAATCACTTTTTCTTTTTTCACATCAGATGGGTTGTGTGCCTATGTCATAATAATGTTTAAGTGGTGGCACATGCCATACAGAAACATGAACACCCAATCATCATGCTTATGAACCAGAAAAGGTTCCCACATTAACCACTTTATTGTGCTTGTTTTTTTAAAAATAGTTGCTTTCCAGATCCCAACTTTTCACCGAATGTATCAGAATCTTAAGATATGGTTTAGAACATGCTGTTTTTAACATTCTTTTTAGGTGATTTTATGTGCACTTGGTTTTTAAATCAGTGCATTAATCTCCCTCCCCCCCCCCTTTATTATCTTAGCTCCTGTTTAGTGTCTGGAATTGCCATTTGGCTTTATATATGAAAAGCCAAAGAAGTATTCATTAACATTGTAAAAATATACCTGAATTATACCAACAGAGAGAGTTAATTGAGTCAATCTGCACTGATTTGTTGTTGTTGTTGTTATGTGCCATCGAGTTGCTTGCGACTCATAGCGACCCTGTGTACAAGAAATGTTGTTCTATCCTGTGCCAACCTAGCCATCTCAAATGCACTTATTCCCACCGCTCTAGTCACAGAATTGATCCATCTCACCAAAGGTCTTCCTCTCCTTCGCCTTCCCTCCACTCTGCCAAACATGATATCCCTTCCTTTTTATTCTACTTGAGTTTTAGAATTCAAATGAAACTCAAACTCACTGCTGTCAAAATAGGTTCTGCCTCCTAGTGACCCTCCCCATTGGGTTTCTGAGACTGTAAATCACAAGAGGAGACTTCGTGTCTTTCTCAATTGGCTCACTTGTGGATTCAAGTAGCTAGAAACTCAAAACCTATAATTCAAAGGTTATAACTCTCTTTGGACTATGCATAATTCTCATTAGACCATGCCACCAAATCTATAGAGACCAGTTTGTTGTGCTGTGTGTTTTTGGTTTGTTTGAGCTGGTTTTGTGGTTTGTTGGGGTTTTTTTTATATTATCTATTCCTACTGCTTTCCCATAATTTGGTATGATTTATTTGGGAATAAATAAACACAACCTCTTATTTTGTCTCAGTATCTTCCCCCCAAGAACATTTGTGATTGTGTGCTGTCAATTCTACTATGTGTGACTCCATAGCAACTTTATGAACATACCTGAACCGCCTCACTCCTGATATCTATCGTCTCTGATTTGCTGGAGCTTATTGTCACAGTCATTTTGTCAATCCATCTTGTTGAAAATCTTCCTCTCTTTCACTGACACTTCACCTTTCCCAGAGTTATATCTTTTTCCAAGGACAGACCTCTCTTGACAACATGCCTCAAGTATGTAATATGAAATTTCACCATCCTTGCCTCTAAGGAGCAACCTGGTTATACTTCTTCCAAGACAAACTGTTCTTTTGGCAGACCATGAGATATTCAATACTCTTCTCCAACACTACTGCTCAAAGGCATCGATTCTTCTTCTGCCATCCCTATTCATTGTTCAACTTTCAGATGCTTAAGAAGCAACTGAAAAGACCATGGCTTGAGTTAGTCCTTGCTCTGTAACACTTTGAAGCGTTTCCTAACAGCAGATTTTCCCATTGTAACAGTTCCCCCTTCTTGACGACTGCTATCAGGGGTGTTAATTGTGGAGTCAAGTAAAAGGAAATCCTTGATAACTTCAAACATTTCTCCATTTATTATGATATTGCCTGTTGATCCAGTTGTGAAAATTTTTATTTTCTTGATGCTGAGATGTGATCTGTCCTGCAGGTTGCCATCTTTGATCTTCCGCAGTGTTTGTTAAACAGATGACACGTAGAGCATTAATCTATGAAAGTAACTGAATCCAACAAGTTATTTCAAATACGTGAGATTTCCATCTTCATTTAACAAATACTTAAATGGCTTTTAGGTGCCAAACACTGATCTGAGTGTTAAAATACAGTGTGATCTGTGTTAGGCGTAGAGATATTACTTTGGGAGCTTAAAATGACCCTCTTGCTCAAGTTTGGAGTTGAGTGTGGTCAGGGCAGGCAATCGGAAGAAACTGTTATCTGAACTGGTTCCTACAGCATAAGACCAGGGAGAGGCTAGAGCATTTTCAGGCAGAGGGAACAGCATGTACAGAGAAAGTATTGGGATCAAGAGATGTAAGTTGAGACTATATAATATGTGAGGGGGAAAAATTACACAAAGTCTACATGTCAAAGAAAATAAAGAACATTTATTGATTTATAATAAAGATTTTCTATTATGTGCCTTCAAGTCAGAACCAATACATAGTTGGTCCTCTAGTTGGTTTTTAGAGGCTGTAAATAAATTCTATGTCAGGGGATTGCCCATCTTACTTTCATGGAGCAGCTAGGGAGGGACAAACCATTTGCCTTTGTGTTGGCAACACAGCTCCTTACCATTAAGCCACCAGAGCTCCCTAAAGATTTATCGAGCATTTATTAACTTAATAGTTTATAAGAAGTCCTGATACACTATATTCAGCTTTTAAAACTTAAAGGTCAATGGTTTGAAATCACTAGCCATTCTTAGGCTGAAAGACAGTCATCTGTAAAGATTTTCAGTCTTGGAAGTCCAGTGGAGAGTTACCATTTGTCAGAATCAACTTGACAGTAGTGAATTGATTTTTTGGGGGGGACGTTTTATACATACATGACAATTAGGAATTAATTTACTTCTCACAATAATGCTATGAGGTGTAGATTTTAATGTCTCAATTTATAGATAAGAAAATCATGACAGAATTTAATAATATGCCTAAAATTGCTAGCAAGTTGTGAGATTGGAACAGATAGATTCAAACTTCATGGCCAGTACATTTAACTTCATGCTGTTCACCATCCTCTTTCCAGTGTGTAACATTATGATAATTATTTTCAGAAATTTTAGTGAGATAAAGTATATGATGATAAAATTTTCAAAGAGGTCAAAATGTGCACATGGTCACCCTAATTAGGAAGAAGTAGAATAAGAACTTTTATGTCCTTTAAACCTTGTGTATATTTTTTAATACCATACTATCTACTAATTACATACTATTAATATTACATACTATTAATACCATGTTACATTGTTTTGTTTGATATAAGCAAACATTAATATGACAGCTCCATTTTAGGGAAAAGTGATAGGAGAG
The DNA here is from genome assembly GCF_000299155.1 of Elephantulus edwardii. Taxonomy (NCBI): domain Eukaryota; kingdom Metazoa; phylum Chordata; class Mammalia; order Macroscelidea; family Macroscelididae; genus Elephantulus; species Elephantulus edwardii. The sequence continues at coordinate 2,387,228 of NW_006400028.1, forward strand.
GATTTCCTTGATTTGGAAAGCATCATACTATGTATTGATGGGACATATGAAGCTCTCAGGCATGCTAAGCATATTTTAAGAATGGGAGAACTCTAAGGCTTGAGGTGCAGCATTGACAATGATCTAGTTTTGCAACCTTTTAGTTTATTTAAAATTTT
>NW_006400028.1:2387485-2409306 GCF_000299155.1 Elephantulus edwardii
TGATGAAAAAAACCAAACCCAAACAAACACATGTGTTACACTGTTGTCATGTTAGGTGTCTTTCATTTGACTAAAATTCATAGTCACCCTATGGACAACAGATCTGAACCCTACCCTATTCTAAGCCATCTTTGTGATCTCTGAGAAGCTGCAGATAAGTATTACAGTCACAGTGTTAACCTGTCTCATTGAAGGTTGTCTTCTCTTTTGCCAATCCTTTTCCTTTCCCAACATGATGTCTTTTTTCCCCTTCCTCTCCTTTTTAAAAATTTTATTCTAATTTATTTACAAAGTTTGAATACATTGTTTTTCACAAAAGATACTTCCCATTGCCTTCACCCCACCCACTCACTGAATTATGCAGCCCTATGATTAACACCCCACCCCTCATCCATCCTCACCCCTCTATTTCTACCCTGCCCACCTCCTTGCATCCTCATACTCATTCTACAATAATGGTTTTATACAGTATTTGTCCTTGTGGGACTGAGTTAGTTCACTCAGCATAATGCTTTCCAGTCCCTCCTAAGTTAGGTAGTCATTTACAAAATTATTCCTCCTGCATTCTGCGTAGTATTCCATTGTATGAATGTACCATAACTTCTCAATCCATTCATTAGCTCATGCAGAGAAAGAAGAGAAACAGATCCTTGAGTAAGGCCTGGGAAAATGGAAGGAGAGGGAATTCATTGAGAAAATTGAAAGTTATCTGAAAACTGTAAGGAGAAGCAGAAAACTTTTATTTAAGAAAATACAGGGAAGAATGGAATTTGCAAAATGAGAAACTGTTCAAAGAACAATAACGACTTAAAGATTAAGATGTGGTCCTTTGATTTGACAAAAAGAGGTCTTCGTTGATCTTCAGGAAGACAATTTCAGCAGGATGGTGGGAATGGATACCAGACTGAAAACAGAAGAATGAAAGGAAGGTGAGGAAGTAGAAACTGAGTATGTGGAACCTATACTCAATTTAACTGTAAAAGTATGAGGAAAGTGAGATAATTTGAGAGGAAAGGAAAATTAAAAGACTTGTGCTTTAGTTCACAGAAATATTTCAGATTAAGAGTACACGCGCGCGCGCGCACACACACACACACACACACACACACACACACATTTCTTTTTTTATATACATATATACATGTCAGAAATGTGAGCATATTTTTAAGTTGAAGGGGCAAATTCAGAGGGGCAAATGAAATGAGGCTCTGGGAAAGATTGAAGGGGAAGGTTAAGCTCAAATGGACTGTTGTAACATATGGTTTTCCCCTTGCATAAATGAGAAAAGGGAAAGGCTGTGTTTGGAAGGACTGTCTTCTTTTATCCCTGGAGTGGTAAAGCATAAATCACTATGGGTATTTGTTAGCAAGTGCCTAATGAAAGCTTCTCTGAAGATTTACCTTATTACATGATTCTTCGGTGAGCAATTCCCAGAGGTGAAATTGCTTCTCAGAGTAATACAGCCTCTCTATTATTCTAGATCTTTGTTTTTTTCAAGGCATAAAACATCTTTAAAAGGATATTAGAGAGAAAGTGTTACTGAATTGACTCTGTCCTGATGCAGATGTCCTTGATGCCTGGGGAATTTGGTCACTGTTACAATTGCCTTATTGTCTAGGATACGGGTTTCTACAGGTATCTGGCTGAAGGTTTTCCTAGAACAGTAGCAGTGATCACTCTAACATGTTTACAGACTTTTCTACCACTGTTTCTGGATAATAGAGTTGTGAGTTTTATTGTATAGTCTTTGAAGTTACTTAGTACTTTGATTTTTTAGCAACAGTTGAGTTTATGTGAGAGCTTTAGTAAAAAATAACTAAGTAATTCACATTTCTAGAAAAATAGCATGTGCTTTTGTAGCAGTCACAGGACTGTATAATAAGGATTTTCTCTAGTAATCGACTGTTGGATAAAACTTAAGGCTTCATGCCATTTCATTCAAGAAATGTAGAATTCTTTCTATTTAGAAACCAACATACTAGGTGCTAAGGAGTCCCGATGCTGCAGTGGCTAAAAGTGCTCAGCTGCTAACTAGAAAGTAAGTGGTTCAAACCCACCAGCAGCTCTGTGAGAGAAAAGACCTTGCTATCTATCTTCTCCTATAGAGATCACAGTTTAGGAAATTCTGAGGTAGTTGTGTTACCTCATATGAGGTCACTGTGAGCCAAAGCTGAATGATATAGCACACAGCAACAATACTTTATTTATTTGTTAGGAAGGCAAGATGGAAAGTAGGCTTGTCCCCTGACCACAGGATCTTCTGTTTAGTCAGAGTAAAACTATGAGAAAGATAGGGAAAGTGGGACTGTCTGGTGCCTGCTGACTGGCAGTAGAGCTGGGCAGGTTAGAGAAAGGAAAATTTTCAGTTGAGTCTTAAAAAGTGAGTCAATTTGAGTAGGGGATTAACATTCCAGATGGAATAAAAAAAATACATCATATATATTTTTTTTAAATTCCATCTGGAATGTTAACCCCTACAAAATCAGGAAGAGTTCATCAGGGATGCATCCTTTCTCCATACCTTTTCAATTTATATGCAGAACAGATCATTTAGGAAGCTGGGCTTTATGAGGAAGAATGTGGCATCAGGATTGGAGGAAGACTCATCAGCAACCAGTGTTGTGCAGATGACACAACCTTGCTTGCTGCAACTGAGGAGGACCTGAAGAGCTTGCAGAAGGTCAAGGACTATAGTCTTCAATATGGATTAAAGCTCAATATCAAGAAGACAAAGATTCTCACCATTGGGCCAATTGGCAGCACTATGATGGATGGAGAAGAGATTGAGGTTGTTTACAGTTTGCTTGGCTCCACCATAGACACACTTTGCACCAGCAGTCAGGAAATCAAAAGACAAATTGCACTGGGAATATCTGCTGTCAGGGCCCTCTTCAAAGTACTGAGAAGCAACGATGTCAGTCTAAAGATTAAGGCACACCTAATCCAGGCCATGGTCTTCCCAGTTACTTGCTATGTGTCAGAGAGATTGACAGTGACTAAGGATGACAGAAGAAGAATTGATGCCTTTTAAGTTGTGGTGCTAGAGAAGAATCTTGAAATATAGTAGATGGCCAAGAAATCAAATAAGTCTGTTTTGGAGAGAATGAAACCAAATTTCTCCTTGGAGGCTAGGATTTTGAAGCTCTGTCTCATATTTTGGCCATGTGGCCAGGAGAGACCAGCTTTTGGAGAACCACATCATTCTTAGAAGGGTGGAGGGACAGTGCAGGAGAGGAAGATCCCAAATGAGAAGGTTTATTTCAGTAACTAAGTTATTGGGGGTTGGTGTGTAGGAGTAAGTGAGACTAGCTCAGGATAGGCAGGCTTCAGAGCTGTTGTACATAAGGTCTCCATGAGTTGCAGGTGACTCGACAGCATGTAACAACATCATGATGTATCAAGGAAGGAGAACCTAATAATAACATAATTTTGGAGATTCCAAATCTCTTTTCAGAAGTCAGTATTCTATAGGGCTCAGTTTCTCACTGTCAGAGAAAAACATGAATAAACAAAGGAGTTATACTCGGATGAATCTTGTGGTGCTGGAATCAGAGGTTTCAGTATTAGTTTATGCTATGTATGCGTTTGTGTGTATGTTGTTGATTGCCGTCAAGTTGAGCATGACTCATAGCGACCCTATGAACAAAAGGCCTGAGGCCTTTCTATAACTGTCAACATTTGTCAGAGTTGGTAGAGTGTCCAGAGCATGTTGTTTAGGAAGTGGATGTCACTCTACCTTCCAAACCTGTCTTAAACTGGAAGTTTCATCAAACACTGTCCATCAAGAATGTTGATTGTGGGTCTGAGCAAGCTGTAATTGCTAACCTCAGTCTCTTCACACACGCATAAATATATGCGTGTGTGTGTGTGTGTGCACCTTCCCCAAGCCATAGTACTTTTAGTTACCTCATATATATGTGGAAGTTAGACAGTTAAGGAAAACCAAAGAAGAATTTATGCCTTTGAAGGAAAATATAGAACATTGGTGAAAATATGGAACATAGATTTGATTTCCAAAAGAATAAGCAAGTCTGGCTTGGAAAAAGTGCTAGTAAGACTTCTTTCCCTGCTTAGGGCATGTTATCAAGGGAGGCCAGTCTCTGGAGAAAGAGATCATGCTTACTAAAGTAGAAGGTCAACAAAAGAGAGGAAGAGCTTTAACGATATGGACAGATACAGTGACCACAACAATAAGTTAACAGCAGAGATTGTGAGGATGGTGCAGGATTAGACAGCATTTTGTTCTGTTGTGCTTAGAGTTGCTATGAATCAGAGCTAACTTCATGACACCTGCTAATAATTACAGAGTATGGGGGGAGGGGAAAGGGAGGTTATTGCTTATAGAGCACTATGTTTCAGCTTATTTGAGTGGGGAAATCCCGTTGATTAAGAGAAGCTAGCACTGCATAGTTGATTATTGTTAAGTGTGGTCAATAAGTTGTGCACATGTAAAAAGTTGAATTGACAGAAATTGTGTGATAGATATATTTACAATAATGATACTGCCTTACCCTCAGGTTGTAGTTTTATGGAACATCCCAGTTAATTGACATAATATCATCTTGAATGCTTTACTAACTCCTAGTTTGTTGCATAATGCTTAGAGTCTTAAAAGCTTGCAAGTGGCCATGCACAATACAACAGATGATCTCTATTTGCCTAGAGCAAAGAGGAAGGAAGAAAGTCAGGGATATTTAGAAGAAATATGCTCACTATTTCCATGAAGAATGGCCTCTTTTGCCATAAGACCAGAATTGGATGGTGCGTGGCTACTATTACTGAATATTTTGATCGATGATTCTAGGTTGGTATGTGCTTTTGAATCAACTGTGACATATAGTGACTTTATATACAACAGATCTGAGCCTTACCTTATCCTGTGCAATTCTCATTTTCTCTGTCCTGCTCAAGTTCATTGTGGAAGTCTCTGTGTCACTTCATCTTGTTAAGAGTCTTTGTCTCTTTCTCTGACCTTCTACTTTTTCCAACATGCTATTTCTCTCCAGGGACTGATTCTTCCTCAAAATAGGCCCAAAGTAAGGGAGACAAAGTTTCACCTTCCTTGCCTCTAAGGACCACTCTGATTGAACTTCCTCTTGGAGCACTTTCTCTTTTGTTAGTCCATGGGATGTTCAGTTCTTGTCACCAGCTCCACAATTCAAAGGCATTGATTAATTTTCTGTCATTCTTATTCATTGTCCAACTTCATATACATAGGAGGCAGTGGAAAACACCATGGCTGGATCAGGTTCACCTTAGTCCTTAAACTAGTATCTCTGCTCTTTAGCATTTTAGAGAGGTTCTTAACAGCACATTTCCCCAACACAGTACATCTTTTGATTTCTTGACTTCTGCTACCATGGGTACTGATTGTGGATCCAAGTAAAATGAAATTTCTAACAACTTCAATCTTTTGTCTGTCTTTCATGATGTTGCCTACTGGTCCACTGGTGAAGATTTTTTTTTCCTTGATGTAATCCATATTGAAGATTATAGTCTTTAATCTTCTTCAGTAAGTACTACCCCCTATGTATATAAGGAAATCCTGCTAATGCAGCCATTATTCAAACATATTCTCCAACCATGAAAACCAAACATGAAGAAATTTATTTCTCCCAACTTTTGCAGTCTAAAATTGCTCAAACTTACACTCAAGATGTATTAATGGTAATAGGTGACTGGAATGCAAAAGTCAGAAACAAAGAAGGAGGACTGGTAATTGTAAATGTGGCTCTGGTTGACAGAATGAGGCTGGAGATCAAATTATAGAACTTTATACAAAGAATAATTTAGCCATTGAAAATACTTAAAAAAACCCAAAACACATGTGCCCCAGCCCTCGGGGATCTTCAGCAGTGACCCTAGGAGGGGAAGAACGAGAATGGGGGGGACAGGAGGCACAGAAGTGCGGAGACAAGTTGAAATTCCAATCAAGTCTCAATTTTATTGAAAGCACTCACAGTTTATATACAGGAGCACAATGGGGGGGAGGAGAAGTACGCAATGGAGGAGAATAACATCATGTCATTTCTAGTAATCTGAAAGTTATCTGGTAAACAGAAACTTAGCACGGCGTTTCCCGAAACCTATCCTCCCAGGGTGGGGTAAACTGAAACCTGTCCTCCCAGGGAAACATGTTCTTTGAGAATTACCAAATGGTTTCAGAGAATTACAAAATGGCTTCAGCTAAGTTGAACTAGCAGCCCCCAACACGCATGGACTTCACGTGATAGACTGCACAGCAATCAGCCTGACTACATCTGTGGAAAGAGATGTTGGAGAAGCTCAGTATCAGCAGTCAAAACCAGATGAGGAGCTGAGTGTTGAACAGAACATCAGCTACTCATGTGTAAATTCAAACAAATTGAAGAAGATTATGTAGCAGAATTTTGATCAAAAGGAGGAACACATATAACAGAATTTCAGATTCTCATGGATTCTTTTCTAGTCTTTGCCAAGAAAGTTGGAAGACAGCTACATGGCTAGTAGACTGAAAGAGATCCATTATTTGATCCCATTCCAAAAAATAGTTACCCAATAGAATGCAAAAATTACTAAATAGTGTCCTTTATACCACATGCAAATAAAGTCTTTCTGAAGATTGTTCTAAAACAGATGGAGCTAGTATATCAACAGTGAACAGTTCAGCTTGATTCAGAAGAGGCTGTGTAAAGAAGCATATCTTACAAAGGTCAGATGGAGAATACCAGAGAGATGTTGGGTTGTTTTATGGTTGTTGTTGTTTTTGTATCTGTCTCTTTTTTACTGTAAAGGCTTTTAACTATGTGGATTGTAATTCATTATGGACAACATTAAGGAGAATGGCAATTTCAGAATGTTTAATTATGTTCCTGTAGAACCTGTACCTAGACCAAGAAGCAGTTTTACGAACAGAACACAGGAACACAGCATGGTTTAAAATCATGAAAGATTTACACCTGAACATCAAGAAATCAAAATTCTCACAACTGATATACATAGGGTACTTACTGCAGAAGATTAAAGACAATAGTTGTAAATATGGATTACATCTTAGCAAAATGGTAGATGGATAAGAGTTTTAAGTTATCAAGAATTTATTTTTATTTAGGTACTCAATCATTACCCATGGTAGCAGCAACTAATAAGTGAAAAGATATATTGCACTGGGAAAATCTGCTATCAAAAACATCTTTAAACAACCCAAGTGTCCATCAACAAACAAATGGATATTCACACAATGGAATATTATGCACCAATGAAATACAAAGAACTCATGAAATAGCGTACAAAATGGGTGACCATGGAGGACATTATGCTGAGTGAAATATCTCAGTCACAAAAAGACAAATACTGCATAATGCTACTATTATAGAACAGGACTGATATGGGGGTTGGGGGAAAACTAAGAAAAGAGGGGATAAATAATGTACATGGCATTGAAACAGACAAGGGAGAGAACTGTATAAAGGAAATATATGATTAGGTATTATTGGCATGACAAGAGTCCAGAATAAGAGTTGCATAGTAGAGTCGTGGTGGTGGTGGTAATTGTATAACAATGAAAGAACCTTTTTTCCCAAAGAAAAAAGTGAACTGGGGGAGGGGGGAGGGTACAAGGAGGAAAATGTGCGACAATGAATAAATGGAAATCCAAGTTCTTTATAAACTTTCATTAAAATATAAAAAAAAAACCCAACTCTTTAAAATGGTAAGGGTCAAGAATGTCAATATAAAAACCAAGGTGTATCTAACCCAAGCCATGGTACTTTCAGTTGCTTCATATCCATGTGAAAGTTGAACAAGGAATAAGAAAAGCTGAAGAAACATCAATACCTTTGAGTTCTGGTGTTGGTGAAGCGTACTGAACATACTGTACACTGCCAAGCAACAAAGAAATCTGTTTTGGAGAAAGTGTAGCCAAGATGCTTCTTAGAGACAAAAATGGTAAAACTGTTTCACATACATTGGGCAATTGTGAGAGGGGCCAGTCTTTGGAGAAGACACCATGCTGGTAAAAGTAGAGGGTCAGTGGAAGAAAGATTCTCAGCGAGGTGGATTGACACAGTGGCTGCAACAGAGTTTGAGCAAGGTGTTGATTGTGAGGATGGCACAGGATAGGACAAGGGTCTAGTCTGTTGTTTTATAGGATCACTATGAATTACAGTTGACTAGACGGCACCTAACAGCAGCATTTGGAATCAAATTGGCAAGAACAACAAGATGATAGAGGTATTGGTGAACAATGAGTTTTATGTTAGGAGAGGAACAACTCAGAGAAAGAGGATGATTATACACCTTGAAGAATGTAATTTGTTGTTCTTGTTAGGTGCCCTGGAGTCATATAGTGACCCTGTGAGCAATGGATCTGAACCTCGCCCTGTTTTGTGCCATCCTCATCATCTGTAATATACTTGAGCCCATTGTTACAGTCACTATCCATCTATTTCGTATAGGATCTTGTTCTCTTTTGCTGACCCTCCACCTTTCCAAGTATAATGTCCTTTTCTAAGGACCAGCCAGCCCCTCCTCACTACCCTAAATATAAGAGACAGAGCTTCACCATTCCTGCTTCCAGGAACACCCTGGCTGCACTTTCTCCAAGACTTAAGAATGCAGTTGTTGTTGTTTAGTGTTGAGTTGGAACAAACCCATGGCTGACCCTCCAGCGTGTTTCAGGGCAGTTAATCATATGGGAGAAGATTGCCCATCTTTCTTGCATGAAGCAGCCGATGGGTTCGAACTGCATTGTCAGTACAAAAACAAAAAAACTTTTTTTTTTCACTTCTTACCACTTAGCCACTAGAGCTCCCTAAGAATGTAATTAATGTCACTGAATTAAATGTAGAAACTCTTATGCATTTTATTGGGTATGTTTTCCAACAACAACTAAATGAAGAAAAAAAACTGTTAGACAAACTTTAAAATTCTACAAGGTATTTTTCAAAGATTAGTTGCTCTTAAATGAGTTTGTAAAGTTTGTACTTTGTTCTGATTTCTTTGAGGCTGCATTTAGGAAACTACACCATCTCTGCAGCAAAAAGAGGGGAGAGATTGGATTAATAAGAACAAGTGTGCATGTAAAAGTTGAACAGTGAATAAGGAAGACAGAAGAAGAATTGAAGTCTCTAAATTGTGGGCACCTGTGAGAGTTTATTATGGTAGCTGCTAATCTGCTTTTGTCCTTTTCTGGCTCCTGAGAGACAGTTCCCTTGGCCAGGTGACTCTGTAAATGGATTTATTGGGTAGGTTTCCTGGAGCAGCTGTATGCCTCACCCTAAGCCTTAGTTTGAGGAAGCAGATACCTGGGGCCAAATTTCCCAATGACTCACTGCCCTACCCTCAAACATTCAAGGACCTTTGTTCCAGAGATAGTTATCTCCAAGCCTGCTAGCTCACTCATTGGCTGTTTATCACCACCTTAAGCTACCTGGTGTGATAAAAGAACTTTGGATCTTGAATCCAAAGAGTGGTGTCACTCTTAGGGAATTTCACTGATAACCCAAAGGCTGCACCCCTGTGGAGGTTCAAAACCACCAGCTGCTCTGTGGGAGAGGTGGCAAATCTCCTGTGAGATGTAAAAATGAGTGGGTTTCAAAAAAAAAAAAAAGATAACAGAAAAAAAAAAGGACATCCTTTGACACAATGGATAATTATGATAATAATAAAACATGACCATAATGATAAATAAAACAAAGCAAACTGAAAAAAAAAAAAAGAGTGGGTTTCAACCAAGTGCTAATGACTTTATCTAGGTGGCTTTGGGAAGCCACTATCTGGGGCTCAGTTCTTTCATTATAAAAAATAGTTTAATTATTTGACCTTTACCTGAATGGAGGATTATTCCTGATGCTCATTTTTCTAGGAAGTTAGTTGCCACTGCTCTTGTATTAAAGTGTAATTTGAATGAATTTGCAGCTAGATGGCCCAATTTTGCTTTCTACATTGGCTAAAAGTAGGGGTTTTAAATTATTATTCTTTAGCAGTAATGGAAAGAAAATGGATTTTGAAATAAAAAGGAACATGGGTTTGAATTCCAGCTCTGTTACTTTATAGGTACATCATCTTTGTGAAGTTACTTCATTTCAATGTCACTTGTTTCTTCATAAATATAAGATTATAACCAGTCTTGTGGAATGGAATGTTAAGTTTAGACCTCAGCTCTGCTTCCTCACAGGACAGTGTTCCCCACTGTTGGAGCTCACCTCAGACTTCTTCCTTTGGTTTTTAGGACTCTCCTCAGACTACCCCACTTTATCTTTCATCAATTTCATCTTACATCAGTTTCTCTCATACCTTATATCTAACGCCATTGAAATAAGTTATTTCGGCTCCTTAACAGTGTTAAGGAGGCTCTGGGTGGCGCAAAGAATTAACATGTTTGCTCCTAACCCTGGTGATCTACTTCTGAAAAATTGGCCATTAAAAACCCTACAGAGCTTTGACAAGCACTGTGGCAATTGGACAATTAAAACAGACTTTCAAGGTGGGGGGGGAGAACTGGGGAGGAGGGTAGAGAAAATAATGCAACAATGAATGAATGAAAACCCAAAATCTCTGTAAATGTTCATTAAAATTAATAAAATTAAAAAAAAATAATCTTCAGCAATGAAAAAACAAACACAAACAACCCTACAGAGCACAGTCTGTTCCAACATATATGAGCTCCCCTTGAGTCAGAATTGAACTGACTTGACACCTTGACAAATTTAACAGGTCTATTGCTGTTTCTGCTACATGAGATGCACTTTGTTCATACTCTCACTTATTCACATTGTGCTTGTTCTGTAAGTAGCAAGTTAAACCTCATTGTCTGTCTTCCTACCAAACCAGAAAAGCAAGTCCTATACTCCTAGGTTGTGTATTGCCAGTTTACCACATTCTACCTTGTTTTATAATTTATGTACTTGTTAGCAAATGCAGCTGGCAATGCACACAGTGTAGGCCTAGAAACTCCCCCAATAGTTTGCAAAAGTAGTTACTCAGTAACCTAGTACTGCATTCTTTAAACAAAATTGTACACTGATCTATACCTTTATCAGTTCTGCAGAGTTCTAATTATGTTGATTGAAAAATTAAATAAATAAAACAAATATTGGCGAGGTTGGGAGAGACTGGAACCCTTATTCACTGTTGGTGGGAGTGTAAAATTGTGAAACCACTATGGAAGACAGTATGGAACTTTCTCAAAAAGTTGGAAATAGAAATACCGGTTGACCCAGCAATTCCACTACTGGGAATATATTCTAAAGAAACCAGAACTGCCACCCAAGCAGATATATGCACACCCATGCTTATTGTGGCTTTGTTCACAATAGCAAAGAGTTGGAAACAACTTAAGTGCCCATCAACAAACAAATGGATAGAGACGCTGTGATATATTCACACAATGGAATACTATGCTACATTGAAAAATAAGGAACTCATGCAATATTATTCAAAATGGGTGACCCTGGAGGATATTATGCTGAGTGAAAGATCTCAGCACAAAAGGACAAATCCTGTATAGTACCACTGTTGTAGAACGGGACTGACATCAGAGTTGGAGTGAGACAGAGAAAGATGGGATAAATTATATATACTGCATTGAAACACTTGCTGTACAAAGGTAACTTGGTGTTGCTGTGAAGCTGAACACTGTGACACTGATGTGTCAAATGTGATAATGATTACTTATGGTGGACAGTGTTTGGTGGAGCTCCCCGATTAAAACAAGATTGGAAGCAGGAGTGGCATCCACTTACGTAAATAGCTTGCCTCCGAAAACCTTACAAGCCTGGAGAAAGGATGAAAGTCACACAAGTGTTGAGGTCTTTTGTTCATAGGGTCACTATGAGTCCTCTACGACTCGACAGCACTTAACCAACCAACAATAACAGCATTGAAACAGAAGAGGCAGAGACCTGTTTAAAAGTGATATATGATTGGGTATTATGTCATGACAAGAGTCCAGAATGAAGGCTGCATAGTGGAGTGTACTTGGAAGGGGGGGATTGATTGTATACCAATAAAAGAATTTTTCTTTTTACTTTTCAAAGAGAAGAACGAACTGGGGGGAGGGGTGGACAGGGAGAAAAATGCAACAATGAATGAATGGAAAGCCAAAGTCTCTGTAAAGGTTCATTAAAATTAATTTTTTAAAAAACAACAACCAAACAAAAAACCAAACGAATGGATAGAGAAGCTGTGGTTTAGTCACACAATGGAATATTATGCAGCACTGAAATACAAAGAACTCATGAAATATTATACAAAATGGGTGACCATGGAGGACATTATGCTGAGTGAAATATCTTGGTCACAAAAAGACAAATACTGCATAATGCCACTGTTACAGAACAGGACTGATAGAGGTTGGGGGGAAACTAAGAAAAGAGGGGATAAAATTAAAGAAAAGAGGGGATAAAGTATACAGCGTTGAAACAGATGAGGGAGAGAACTGTATAAAAGGAATATATGATTAGGTATTATTGGCATGACAAGAATCCAGAATAAGAGTTGCATAGTAAAGTAGTCGGGAGGTAAGGGGGATTGTATACAATAAAAGAACATTTTTCCAAAGAAAAAAGCGAACTGGGGGGCAAGGGAGGCACGAAAGAAAATGTGCACCAATGAATGAATGGAAATCCAAGTTCTTAATAAACTTTCATTAAAATTGAAGAAAAAAAATTAATAAAAAGAGTTTGTTTCTGTGACTGTGATCAGGATGTGAGCCAGGTAAATACATCCTTATTATTCTTTGACTATAAGATGTGCTTGTACTAGTTTTATATCAAGATGGTTTTCATTCCTTAGCTTTTTAAAAGCTTATTAACTACCTTGAAACTCCTTTTTAAAATATTATTCAATTCCTCGGTTACTCAATGCCTTTTCTCTGCTCTTTTTTTTTTCTTCTCAACAAACTTGAGAATGTCTTACATGTTTTTTGTTTGTTTTTTCATTTGGTCTGGAAATCACGCCCTGGTAGAAGAACTGACATTTATATCCACACCTTTATTGGAAGCATGATTATTTAAGATAATGTCTTAAAGTGTTGATCAGGTTTCCTAAATTGGACCACTTTTGTCATTTTGAACAACAAATGGAAAGCAATTAATTATGATAAATTATTTGGTGTGTTCAAAGAATAGGCAGAATTAGAGAACTCTGGTGGTCTAGTGACAAAGAAGCTGCCCTGCAATCCCAGAGGAGTGTGGTTCAGATCCACTAAATGCTCTCCTGTGCCGATTGAATCTGATTTGATGTACACAACAAGAAAAGAAAAGAAATAAATAAAATGTAAAAAGAAAAAAAAAACCAAACAAAGAAAGAGTAGGTTGTTTTATCCAAAAGAAATAATACTAAAAACTTAGAGTCCTACTGATGTAGTGTACTCTCTATGGGGCTGCTAACCAAAAATTTTAGTTGTTTTATCTCATCAGCTTTTCTGTATGAAAAAGATGAGAACAGTCTTCTTGATTAAGGTTTTTAGCCTCAGAAATAGTGGCTGTAAGTAGAGAGCCACCATGAGTTGGAATCGACTCCACAGAAATGGGTTTTGTTTTATTTAATTCTAAGTTGTTATGTGCCATCTAGGTGACTACAACTCATATCAACTCTATGAACTATATCTTTCAACCCTGTCCTATACTGAGCCAATTTCCCCTATTTCCAAGTTACCTGACCCTATTGACACAGTCACTGTGTCGGTACATCTCATCCAAGGTCTTCCTCTCCTGTGCTGACCATCCACTCTTCCAAGCATGATGTCCATCTTCAACCACTGGTACCTCCTGGTAATGTGCCCCAAGTATGTGAGTCTGAGCTTTAAAATCCTTGCCTCCAAGGAGCAAACTGATTTCACCCTCTCTAGGACAGACCTGTTCTCTTGGCAGTACGTGCATGGTGTGTTCAGTACTCTTCTCTAGTACTACAACTCAAAGGCATCAATTCTTCTTCTATTATCCTTAGTCATTGTCCAGGTCTCTGATGCATAGCAAGTAGTTTTAAAGACTGTGGCCTGGGTCAGGTGCATCTTAGTCTCTAGACTGACATCGTTGCTCTTTAGCACTCTAGAGAGACCCCTGACAGCAAACTTTCCCAATGAAATTAGTCTTTTTTTAATTTCTTGACTGCTGGTGCCATGAGTATTGATTATGGATCCAAGCAGAATGAAACTATTAGCAATCTCAGTCTTTTCTCCATCATGATGCTGTCAATTAGCCCAGTGGTGAGAATTTTTATGTTCTTGATGTTGAGCTTCAATGCATATTGAAGACTGCAGTCCTTGACATTAGTTTTTCTTTATCTTATTTAATACCCATAAACTAATCCTTACTGCCATCAAGTTGAGTCTTACTCAGAGCAACCCCATTGCAGGTGTCCTAAGCTGTAAATCTCATTGAGAAGAGTCTGCCCATCTCTCCCTAGAAGAGCCACTGGTGGATTCTAAATGATAGAGACGTGAGGCCTTTTGATTGGAAGTGCAGTGCACTAGTGACTATGCTATCAGAGCTCTGTAATACTCACAAGAGTAAAGCATTGTTACCATGGATGAGAAACCTAAGTTTTAGGTAATGGCTCCAGAGCTTTAAGTGATGGGGCCAAGATTTGTATTCAGATCTGTCTCTAACCTCAGACTGCTCACCATTAAAGCCAAACCAGCTACCATTAACTGAGCATGGTAACCTATTTAGTTCAGAATAGAACTGTTCCCTGTATGTTTGTCAGTGGCTGATTTTTCAAAAGTAAACTGCTAGACTTTTCTTCTGAGTCACTTCTGGGTAGGTTCAAATCACCAGGTAAGTATTAACTATTTGCACCACCCAGGGACTGCTCTTCAGCATTGCTCAGGAAGCACAGTAAACCACTCAACTGCTCATCAGAGATTGGCATTTCAAACTTACTTAGTAGCTCAGTGAGAGAAAGACCTGGTGATGTGCTTCCGTAAAGGTGGTTGTCATACCACCGTAGAGTCGGAACAGACCCATAGCTGACCCTCCTGCATGTTTTCAGAGGCAGTTAATCACAAAGGAGGAGATTCCCTGTACTTCTCCCACAGAGCAGCTGGGGGCCTTGAACAATGTGCCCTAAGGATTGCAGCACAGCTTCTTGCCATTAGGCCACCAGTGCTGCCTAAGATGAAAGCCTAGAAAAAAGACTTAAGTGGCGACTCTGCTCTGCCACATAGACTTGATGCTTCCCAACAATAACTTGCTGTCTTCCAAGGTTTAACAAGGTTAAAACAAGCAAACAAATAACAAGTGTGGCATTGTTTTCCAGATGAGGTTTTATTTGCAAGATTAAATACCACATATGGAAAATTAATACAGTCTTTCAAGGTTGTCCTGTGACGTACTTCAGGGAACTTGGGTGGCAGAGCCTGTAGGAAGTTGTGCTGCTCACTCAAAGGCCGTGCCTCTGGCGGTTTAAATCCTCCAGCAGCTCCATGGGAGAGAGATGAGCAGTCTAGTCCTTTGCACTTTACAGCTTTGGAAATCCAGCAGAGGGTCCACAATGAGTCTGTTCCGACCTAATGGCAATGAGTTTGAGGGGTTTGTTTTGTTTTTTCCTTATTGTGTACCGTCAAGTCAGATGTGAATAGCACAGGAAGAGATTGCCCCTCCTTCTCCAGCAGAGCATCTGGGAGTTTGAGTTTTTGATTACTTGCTTTGCCTCACAGAACTTTCCTGTTTTAGAAATTTTTGAAATGTGGAGCAGCAACTTCAATTGCTTGGTTAAGAACACAGTGTATTCTGTTGTTGTCAAGGGAGTTGAGAGCAGTACTTTCTGAGCCATACATTCTACCGGATTAGTTTTATCCTGTGGTTGTCAAGAGAGCAGCAAGTAGTATGCTAATCTACATTTTTCACCCTTCAAATAAGAAAACTATTGATTCATGTCTACTCTCACCTCTTCTGGACAAAGGTTGGGAGTTCTGTGATAATTACCAAGGCTAAGAAGGGAAGAAAATGGGTAGAGACTAGGTGATGTGCTGGACCTGATTGTGTATTATTTGAGCTGAAGGATTTATAAAATAATTTAAGGGTAGAAATTTATCCCTTGAACTTAAAATACAAGCGGGCCCAATGATACAAACTTTTAACTTACATACAACCTATGTTACAGCAGCCTGTTATATTAACATGTTGAGGTACACACAGTGGCTCATAATAACAATGGATTCTACTTTGTAATGTACACCAAAATATTATTATTAAATACTTTTACTATTTTTATGTTAAAAGATGTTTTTGTGTTTCTTTAATGTTTTTTTTTTAATTTTAATTATTAATTTTAATGAAATTTAAAAGAGACTGAGGATTTCTATTCATTCATTGTTGCACTTTTCTCCCTGGCCACCCCTCCCTCCCCTCAATTCACTCTTCTCTTTGAAAAGCAAAAGAAAAATTATTTTATTGTCTTACAATCCCTCCCCCCAAGTCCACTATGCAGCCTTCATTCTGGACTCCTGTCATGACAATAATACCTAATCACATATCCCTTTTAAAGAGTTTTCTCCCTCATCTGTTTCAATGAAGTATACATTATTTATCCCATCTTTCTCAGTCTCCCCCTAACCCCGATGTCAGTCCTGTTTTACAGCAGTGGCACTATGCAGTATTTGTCCTTTTGTGACTGAGATAATGTCCTCCAGGGTCACCCATTTTGAATAATATTTCGTGAATTCCTTGTTTTTCAATGCAGCATAGTATTCTTTTTTTAAAAAAAAATTTTTTTTTTTGCCGCATAGTATTCTATTGTGTGACTATACTACCACAGCTTCTCTTTCCATTTGTTTGTTGATGGGCACTTAGATTGTTTCCAACTCCTTGCTATTGTGAACAAAGCCGCGATAAATGTGTGTGCATATGTCTGCTTGAGTATCAGTTATTGTCTTTTTGGGGTATATTCCCAGTAGTAGAGTTGCTGAGTTAAATGGTATTTTTATTTGCAACTTTTTGAGAAAGCGCTACACCACTTTCCACAGTGGTTGCACAATTTCACACTTCCACCAACAGTTAATAAGGGTTACAGTTTCTCCACAACCTCACCAGCATTTGTTGCTTGCTGTTCTGTTAAATTTTGCTATTCTGACTGGGATGAGATGATATCTCATAGTTGTTTTGATTTGCATCTCTCTTAGAGCTTGGGATTTTGAACATTTCTTCATGTGCTTGTTGGCCATCTGAATGTCTTCTTTGGTGAAGTGTCTGTTCATATTGTATGCCCATTTTTTCAATTAGATTGTTTATCTTTATCTTGTTGTGGTGCTCAAGGATTTTATACATTCTAGGTATAAGTCCCTTATCTGACATGTCTTTGCCAAATACATTTTCCCAGTCTGTGGCTTCCCTTTTTACCCTGTTGGAGAAGTTTCTGGATGTGCATGGAGATTTGATTCTTAGAAGATCTCATTCATCTATTTTATCTTCTCCTGGTTGTAGATCTTTAATGTTTTTATGGCTGGAAAGGTACACTATACACAAAGATAAGCTTTTGACTAACTAAAACTAGATGTGAATCATACCTGTTCTGGGTTTTAAACTTTTGACTTAAAAACAGATTTAAGAACAGCACTTGCTTATAATTTGGGGACTACCTTTACATTGGGAGGGTGGAGGGACGGCGCAGGAGAGGAAGGCCCTCTATGAAGTGGATTGATTCAGTGACTGGGATAATTGGGATGGGAGTGTCGGAGACAGTGCGATTGGCAGAGGACAGAGCGGAGTTTAGGGCTGTTGTACATAGGGTCACTATGAGTCGCAGGCGACTCGACAGCACATAACAACAACAACAACAACCTGTACATTAATCTTTCCCCACTTGTTAGAAAGCATAAACCCACTGCCCCAGCATTGACTCCCAACTCATGGTGACCCTGTAGGATACAGTAGAACTGCTCATTAGTATTTCCAAGCCTGTTAGTATTTGTCAAATCAGACAGCTCTTTCTCCGAGGATAACCTGGTGGGTTCCAACAGCTGAGCTGTTTAATCACTGCACCACCAGGCTCCTTTAATTGTAAACATATTTTAAAAGAATTTAAAGCATAACAAGAGTCAATATGAACTTATTCTATTTACTCTTTAGAGTACTATGAGGAGCTCAGGTACTGTAGTCCATAGGGAGCTGAGTTGCTTATCCAAAGGGCATGCCTCTCTGGGAGTTCAAACCACCAACAACTCTACAGGAGAATGATGAGCATTTGCCTCCTGTCTGAAAATAGTCTCAAAAACCCATCAGAGGGTCAGTTAAAAGTTGCGTTCAACTCAACAGTAGTAAGTTTGAGTGAGAGTTTTTATGCTACTGTTGTGTACCCAGGGAGCTTCAGTGGCTTAGTGGTAAGGAATTGCACTGCTATCACAAAGGTGCACGGTTCAAATCCACTAGCTGCTTTGTGGTCGAAAGTTGGGCTCTCTCTTCCCTTTTAATTTACTGCCTCTAAAAATCCACTGGAGGGTCAACTGTGGATCAGTTCGACAGTACACAACAAAATCATGTGCTTAGTATTTTAAATTATCTCCTTTTATCTACCTCAGAACCCTAGAAAGGTAAGTATTATCCTCAATTTTCAGCTGAGAAAATGAAAACAGAAAATTTAATATACTTTGTTCAAGGCAGCACAGTTATGATTTTAAAAGATGTCTTCCTCCCCTTGCAATCCTCATTCTCTATACCATGCTCTGGTTCCATCTCTCTTCCTAACCCTGTGGTCAGTGTTGCAGAGCTTGAAGAGTGAGAACAACAGCCAGAAGGAACTTGGGTGTAGATAAAGGCCAGTTTGAACCCGATTCTGCCAAGATGGTGATTCTGCCTTCCCCAGAATATGAGTCAGAAGAGGGGAAGATTTCACTCCACATGTGACTTTGGCACAGGCTTAAGTTCAGAGAAAGGCCAATTGATGTTTGCACAGTAGGGTCAGTCACAGGATGATGGAACTGGAAGGGACCTCAGAGATCATCTGGTTTGGTCTTCTTATTTTACAGGAAACTACAATTCAAAGACACTGATACATTTGACCAAGATTACACAGTTGGCTTTTGAGAGAACCTGTAGAATATGAACTGCTAGCCTATCACTCTGCTTTCTCACACCACATTGCTGCCAGCTATGGGATGCTAGGGGATCTTCTTTTATGGCTAATATTTTTATTTTCTTTGTTGCATAGGTATTTCAGTTTCTATAGACAAGATGGAACCCATGTCATTTAATAGACGGCAGTGGGCATCAACGTCACTGAGGGTCACAGCCAAGGAACTTTCTCTTGTCAACAAGAACAAGTCATCGGCTATTGTAGAAATATTTTCCAAGTAAGTGCTAACCCCAGTTCAAAAAGTTTGTCTGCCTTAAGCAAATATTACCACCGGTTTGGGAAGTTAACAAAGAAAGTACATGATATAAAAATAATCTTTATTGAGCATCTTCTGGATTTTAAGCACCATGTAAGACATTGTGTAGAAAAGGAGGAGGATGATAATCAGAATATTTTGTCTATGAATTTTTTATTTAATTAGGGGAAGAAAATCTTATAAACACTAGAAAATCACTATGTTGTTGTTGTTGTTTACTGTCAAGTCAGAACTGACCCATAGCTGACTCTCTGGTGGGTTTTCAGAGGCAGTTAATTGCAGGGGAGGAGACTGCCCATCCTTCTCCCATGGAGCAGCTGATGGCCTCAAACTGCATACTTTTGGGATTGCAGCACAGCTTCTTGCCACTAGGCCATGAGAGCTCCCTAAAAGATCATTATACAGGGGAGCTCTGGTGGCCTAGTGGCAAGAAGCTGCAACTACAATCCCAGAGGCTCACGGTTCGAATCCACCAGATGCTCTGCCGGGAAGAGGAGGGACAATCCCCTCCTGTACCAGTCAGATCTGATTTGACGGTACACTCACACACACACACACACAAATAAATAAATAAAAAAAGATCATTATACAACATACAAAGCAAAATTAATATGAATGAAGACTGAACACAGAATAAGAGAAGTGGTTACTTATCAGGAAGGTTTTCTGGTTGAGATGAATTTTGAAATAAGGTTAGGTACGCTCTATACCTCGGTTGTCCAGTATGTTAGCTGCTCTAGACCTCTTGAACTCTTTGATATGAGAGCTGCTTTTCTGCTTATTTTATATCTCTAGTGTGTAAGACAATAAAGGGAACACAGTAGGCATTCAACTAACACTAGAAGGCATAGTATATGTAGTACACTATGATGTATAATGTACTACTATGATAATGGATAATGTATAATATATAATTACTTCATTCAGATAGAGCTGTCATAATGGACAATATTGGGAGAAAGGTTGGATTTGCATTCAGATAGAGCTGTCATAATGGACAATATTGGGAGAAAGGTTGGATTTGCCTCATTAGAACAACTTGCAATTAATAGGCATCTGCTACACAGTTCATTTGGGACGCACTCAAGGTCATATGTTCTCCAGAACTTGTTTTCATTTTCTTCAACTTCAGTTTGAACTTAATATGAATTCACTGATGGTCTGTTCTACAGTCAGCCCCTGGTTTGGTTTTTACTTTGGAAATTGAGCTTCTCCAATGTCTGTTTTCATAGATGTCCTCATTCTGACCAGTTGTGGTCATTGTGAATAGTCATCATTTATGGTGGGGGTTTTTTTGGTTTTCTTTTTTTTATTTTCATAATCTTTATTTGTTGTACATAGGGTTTTCAGAGGCCTGCTATTTCAGAAGTGGATGGCCAATCCTTCTTCCTCGTCTGTCTTAATCTTAATGTTTAGGAGTATCTGACAGACAGTAATTTGTGGAGCAGTGAAAGATAAATCCCTCATTGTGGAGTTAACCATTAGTTACAGTGTAGTCCCTGCCCTTAGCCCAGTGCCTTGACCCACTTATTTCCCAGCTCCATCCTCCACCAGGATACCCCTTCACTTCTACCAAATGCCTTCAGAATTAATCTCCCCTTATCAGACCCATGACCTGACAGTTTGTATCTGAAGCTTTCTTGGCTCCTGTGATTCCAAACACATCAACTGCTGACAGGTTTGGGTTTTTTTTCTGTGTCCAGTGTCTCTTAAATTTAGTTGTACTCTCTTTGAAGGGAAGGTGATGTGTCCTGTAGAACTCCTGGCCCTGGGCCCAGCCGTTTTTTTAGGCTCCTGCCTTGGGGCTTCGTATCTGTAGGCGTGTCAGAAGCTATTGCTGGAGTTGCCTCTGTGTCGCCTGGCCTCAACTTCTGCTCTCGTGGCTTCCAGGCTCCCGGTTCTGCCAGCGACATGTCCCTCAGTCTCCCCTTTGCTCCTCCCAGCTGTTTTATGCTCCACCTTGGGTCTTCATACCTGTAGGCATCTGACATACTTTGGACATGTTGTAAGGAGAAACGGGTCCTTGGAGAGGGACATCATGCTTGGTAGGGTGGAGAGACAGCGCAGGAGGGGAAGACCCTCTATGAGGTGGATTGATGCAGTGACTGGGGTAATTGGGATGGGTGTGTCAGAGGCAATGCAGTTGGCACAGGATAGAGCAGGGTTTAGGGCTGTTGTACATAGGGTCGCTATGAGTCGCAAATGACTTGACGGCACATAACAACAACAATCTTTATTTGTTCTTACAGCAGTCTTTTGAAGCAGATAATATTAATACACTTTATACACAGCAAACATATTCAGAGAAGTAAGAAACTTGCTCAGGATAATAGTTCCAGGAAGTAACACAGCCAGAATACTATCAAAGAGCAAACTGAGGTCTCTTTTTTTTTCCTTTTTTTTTATTATTATTAAATTTTATTAGTTTCAATGAACATTCACAGGGATTCTGGGCTTTCACTCCTTCATTGCCGCACCATTCTCTCCACCCTCCTCCCCAGTTTGTTCTTCT
>NW_006400028.1:2411508-2418105 GCF_000299155.1 Elephantulus edwardii
AAGTATACTATCATGTCATCAGCATAGAGGGATAATTTTACCTCCTCGTTACCTATTTGGATACCTTTTATTCCCTTCTCTTGTCTTATTGCTATTGCTAAGACTTCCAAAACAATATTGAATAAAAGAGGTGATAGTGGGCATCCTTGCCTAGTTCCTGTTCTTAAAGGGAATGCCTTTAACCTCTCAAACTGAGGTCTCTTAAAGTTAAAGCTGAGCATTTTGTTGAATAAATAATCTAACCTGGGAGGCATTTCATAAGGATTCACAAAAGGATTCACTACAGTGAGAGGAATTTTGCTTGAGGTGATTGTGGTTGTTGACGTTTACCATCCAGGTGACTGCAACTCACAGTGACCTTATGAACAATAGATGTGAACTTTGCCATCTGAATCTGTGCCATCCTCAGAGATTTCTGATATGCTCAAGCCCATTGTTAGTCACTGTCTTGGTCCAGGTGGTTTGTTTTTTTATTTTTTTAAAAAAATTATTTTATACAGATTTGCTTACAGAGTTCATATACATTGTTTTTCACACTGGTATTTCCCATTTCCTTTACTCTCTCCTCCCTCGAACCCATCAAATTGTGCAACATTATGATAACCCATCATCACCCCTCTGCTTCTACCTTCCCCACCTTGGATCCTCATACCCATTTTACTAGTTACCTTTCTATTTCTACAATAATGGTCTTATTCAGTATGAGTCCTTATGGAACTGAGTTATTTCACTTAGCATAATGAACCCTAGTCTCTCCCAAGTTATAAAGTAGTTTTTTAAATCATTGCTCCTTCATGCTGCATAGTATTCCATTTTGTGAATGTTCTACAGTTTCTTAGTCCATTCATTTGTTGAATATTTGGGCCGTTTCCATGTTCTTGCAATGAATAATGCTGCTATGAACATTGCTGTACAAGTCTCTGTTTGTGTCTCAGTTCTCATTCTCATTCCAATCAGTGGAATAGCTGGGTCATATGGAATTTCTATGTTCAGCTTTTTAAGGAAACACCAAACTGCCTTACAGAGTGGTTGTACCATTTTGTAGTCCCACCACTAATGTATAAGAGCTGCTACCTCAGGGAACTCTGGTGGCCTGGTGGCAAGAAGCTGCACTACAATCCCAGAGGTACACAGTTCAAATCCACCAGATGCTCTGCTGGAGAAGGAGGGGCAATCTCCTCCTGTACCAGTCAGATTCAATTTGATGCTATGCACAAAAAAATAATAAAATAAAAAAATTATTCTTAAAAAAAAAAAGAGTTGCTACCTTACCACATCCTCTCCCAACTTTTATTACTTGTTGTCATGTTAAACTTTGCTTGTGATTTTAATTTGCATCTGTCTTATTGCCAGTGATTTTGAGCATTTCTTCATGTGTCTATTGGCGAGCTGAATATCTTCTTCTGTGAAAGGTCTTTCTATGTCTTTTGCCCATTTTGTGATTGTGTTATCAGTCTTTTTCTTGTGGAGGTCCTGTAGGATTCTGTAAACTTTTGTTATGAGACCATTGTCTGAGATGGTATTGTCAAATTTTTTCCCCCAGTCAGTAGGTTTTCTTTTCACTGTGTTGGAAAATGGTTTTGATGCATGCAGTGATTTAATCTCTAGAAGAGCCCATTCATCAATTTTATCCTCTCCTGGTTGTGTATTTCTGGCATATTTGTCAGCCTTTTTATACAATGAGCTAGACCTGTTAAGCTTGGTCCTACTTTGTCTCTTAGGATCTTTAGAGTTTTGGGTTTTACCCCTAGATGTGTGACCCACCTTGAGCTGATTTTTATGTGTCTGTGTGTACAGTCATCATTTATGTTTTTTAAAAAGTATTTGCAATAAATTATTCATTGTATAAAATTCTATCTTGTGATTTCCAGCTTCATTTCTGTCACCAAGGCTATATTTTTCCAATTACTAGTCCATCATCTTTCTGACTTTTGCATTTCAGTCCCCAGTTACTATTTTTTTTTCTCAGTTATTATTAATGCATCTTGATTGCATGTTCGGTTAATTTCAAACTGCCGAAGCTGGTATACAACTTGAGTGTATCTCTACTGACTTTAAAAACCATCTTAAGAATATATTTGATACATTGAACACTAATGATCCGAGACCAGATGAATTGT
The DNA here is from genome assembly GCF_000299155.1 of Elephantulus edwardii. Taxonomy (NCBI): domain Eukaryota; kingdom Metazoa; phylum Chordata; class Mammalia; order Macroscelidea; family Macroscelididae; genus Elephantulus; species Elephantulus edwardii. The sequence goes on from NW_006400028.1 coordinate 2,413,629, forward strand.
GGAAAGACACTATCCATGAAGAAAGTAGAAGAATATTACAAAGACAGAGAAGAAAGAAAAGACCAAAATGAATGTCAGAAGAGACTGAAATTTGCATTGCAATGAAAAGAGGCAAAAACAAAGGAAAGGAATGCTGAGGTAAGAGAAGTGAACAGAAGATTTCAAAGACAGTTCAAGAAGACTAAGCAAAGTATTATATTGAAATGTGCAAAGAACTGGAGTTAGAAAATCAGATGAGTTTCACGTTCAACATTTATCAAGGTGAAATAACAGAAGAACAAATTCAGTTCTCAAGTTGCAATATTAAAGGATTCTTAAATCTTAAATGATGCAGGAAACATCAAAAGAAGATTGAAGGAATTAGAGAGTCACTATGCAAAAAAGACTTAGTTGACCCTGAATTATTTCAGGAAGTAGTATATGATCAAGAACAATAGTACTGAAGGGATAAGTCTAAGCTACACTTGAAGGCATTGGCAAAAATTAAGCCTCCAAGAATTGATAAAGTAGCAATGAGATGTTATAGGAAACAGATGCAGTCCTACACATGCTCACAAGTCTCTGCTAACTAATATGGAAGTCAGCTACCTGGCCAGCTGCCCAGAAGATCTAGATCCATATTTGTTCCCATTCCCAAGAGGGTGATGCAACAGACACTGGAAATTATCAAACAGTATCATTAATACCATAGGCAAGTAAAATCTTGCTGAAGATTATTTTTAAAATAACTGGAAAAATACATCAGAAGGCAACTGCCAGAAATGCAAACTAGATTTAGAAGAGGCCATGGCAAGAAGGCTATCATTGTTGATGTCAAATGAATCTTGGCTGAAAACAGAGAGTATCAGAAATATGTTTACTTGTGTTTTATTGATAATGCAAATCAAAGCAAATTATGGCTAACATTGAGGACACTTAATTGTGCTCATGTGAGACCTATACACAGACCAAGAAGCAATTGTCAGAACAAAACAAGGGAACACTATATGGTTTAAAATCAGGAAATGTGTGTGTCAAGGTTGAATCCTTTCTCCATACATGTTCAGTCTGTATGCTGAACAAAATCACTCAAGAAGCTGAACTATATGAGGAAGAATGTGACATCAGGATTGGAGGAAGACACATGACCAACCTACATACATTATGCAGATAACACAACCTAGCTTTCAAAAAGTGAAGCAGACTTCAATCTCTTACTACAGCATATCAGAGACTGCAGCCTTCAGTATGGATAACATCACAGTATCATGAAAACAAAAATCCTCACAACTAGGCCAATAAGCAACATCATAATAGATGGAGAAAAGGTCAATGTTTTCAATTATTTCATTTTACTAGGATCATCTACAGTCAACACCCATGGTAGCAAAGTCAAGAAATCAAAACATGTTGCTTTGGGGAAATAGACTGGACCTCTCCAAAGTTCTAAAGAGCACAGATGGCTGTTTAAAGATTAAAGTGTGCCTTATACAAATCTTTATATTTTCAGTTGCTTCCTATGCATCTGAATGTTGGACAGTGAATAAGGAAGACCGAACAAGATCATTGTCTTTGAATTGGGATGTTGGATTGCCAAAAGAATTTATAAATCGGGGTGGGGGGGGTGAGGAGAATATACAAATTGATCTTGAAGGAAGTGCAACCAGAGTGCTCCTTAGAGGCAAGGATGATGAAATTTTGTCTTGCTTTGAGTATATTTTTGTGAGAAAGCAGCCCTTAGGGACATCATGCTGGAAAAGATAAAAGGTCAGTAAAAGGGGTTGACAGAATGAATACTACAATGAGCTTGAGCATGACAGAGGTGGTGAGGATGGGTCAGGAGTAGAGCAAGGGTAAGGATTCTTGTGGTTCATAGTACTGCTACAAGTTATAATTGACTTGATGCCACATAACAACAACAGTACTGTACCATTTTTTTTTTAAAACCAGTTAAAATCTGAAGCTGTATCTATGGTGAATTAGTGTGGCAAAGTTTAATAGATACTGGAGGAGGTTTTTATAATCTATAATGTTTTCTTTTCCTTAATAACAAATCCATAGAGCACTTAGTATGTGGATAACACTATACTTTCAAACTATTAACTTGTTTATTGCTTGGGATAAGGTAGAAATGAGGGTAAAAATGCATACTTTTTTAAACCTACTGCTTTATTAAGCTAAATATCGCTGTAATGTTACGTCAGACATGTATTATCATTCTTATTTTGAAAAAAGAGAGACACACAAAAAGGTACTTAATAGAAAAGGTATGAAGAACTGGAAGTCAATTAATATTTGGCCATTGGCCTTATATAATTTAACAGAATAATTTAGATCCTCAACCTTCCCTGGTCTTAGTAATTTCCTAGACTACTTTTCATAATATTATATACTTCAGTATCAATTGCCATTTACATCTCTCCAAAATGTGGTGTCTTAAAATGGTGAAAATACTTATTTTATTTGTAAAACTCCAATTTGGGCATAACATGGTGGGGACATTTAGTTCAGTCAGCTCAAAAACTAGGGGCTATAGATGGTAGTTGCACAACATCGTGGATGTAATTAATGTACATTTTAAAATAGTTAAAATGACAAATGTCTCTCACTATAATAAACAGACAAACAGGGACTGTAGTTATCTAAAGGCTCACTCACAAGTCAAGTGGTTGATATTCGCTGTCATCTGGGAACTCAGCTGGAGGCACCACACCTACACGTGGCCTTTCCATGTGGTTCCTTGGCTTCCACATGGTTTAGTGGCTGTGTTCCAAGAGTAGACACCCAGAGGGGGAGGAAAGGGAGGAGAAACAAAAGGAAGGAAGAAATCAGATGTTGTATTGCCCTCCATGATCCAGCTCAGAAGTTACACTGTATCATGTTCTCTTCATTAGAAGTGAATCAAGGCTGGCTCATATTCAGAGTAGGGCATTTATCAGAGATTCTGCAGATGTTTTAAAACCGCCTTAAATAGCTTTTTAGCACCTTCCTCTCAAAGTTAAGGTGTCTGGGCTGGGGTTCAGAAATTGATGTTTTTAAGTCTCACAGATAATTTTCAGTTTAAGGGAAGTTTAAGAAACATTGATAGTGGGATAGATGGACTTCTGTGTTGTAACATAAAGCAGAAAGAATAAAGTGTAGAATAGGAATTTTAAGGAATGGATTGTGGAAGCTGAACATGAACAAAGGGAATGGGAAAGAAAACTGTCTCATGTGAAGAAATAGAAGAGAAAAAAACTGGTTTCCTGTTGGTAGTTCTGTTAGGGCCAGTGATGGAAGGCCTCAACTGTTATGCTAAATTTAAAATGAAGTAGTTTGGTCAGCAGTGGGCACAATTGGAGGTCTTTATGTGGGATAGTGACATGATCCGGATTGTAGTTTAGATGTTTCTGATAACAGTGTAAAAGATAGATTGCAAAGATAAGAGATTAATAGCATGGAGACAAGTTACAAGATCTCTTTGGAGTCCAAGTGAATGATATTGAGGGTGGGAAGAAGGGGAAGGAAGAGAAGGATCTGAGACAGTGCTGAGGTGTGATTAATAGGACTTGGAAACTCCCTGTTCTGCAGAAAAGCCCTACATTCTTACTCTTTCACTATCCCAGCCCCACCTCTCTTTAGCTGAACTTGGCCTTCTTTTGACAGTCTTCTGTTCCTGAATAGCAGCTGCATGTTTTTCCTCCACATGCTTTCAGGAGTCAGGATTGCCACCAGAGCTTTGCAGGTCCATTCTGATTCCAGTTCAGTGTATCTAGGGTGGAAAAGCAAATTCTTAGCAGGAGGTGGAATAGAAATGAACCACTGCAAACCCTGGTTGCTATTATCTATCTTCACTGCTGTTTCTCATCTATTATTTTTCATGCTTATTCTGGCATTTTAAACCCATGTTCTTGAAGATCACAGCTCATAATTACACCTGTCTACTGACCCTCTCTTTACTAAGTGACATGTCAGATCCTTGTTTTCACTGGTGACACTGACATATGGCTTTATGCCCTGCTCTTCACCTTCACTTCCACACTGCATTATTTTCTCAGGGACGGGCAGTTGGCATATTGGGTGAGGCACATCCTCTTTGTGCAAGATGTATATAATTTTGCCCTGTTGTTGAGTTTTAAAAAAATACTAGTAACACCTCTTATCATTGTAACAACCAAATATTGGAAGGGTGGGGGGAAGAGGGAGTGAGATGGAGGAGAAATCCTAACAAGGTTCCCTCACTCTTCTAAATGTTGGCAGGCCAATAGGGCCCCAGTGGAGAATCCCTGGTCCACATGAATGTTGTTGTTGTTGTTATGTGCCGTCGAGTCGTTTGCGACACATAGCAACCCTATGTACAACAGCCCTAAACCCTGCTCTATCCTCTGCCAATCGCATGGCCTCTGACATACCCATCCCGATTACCCCAGTCGCTGAATCAATCCACCTCATAGAGGGTCTTCCCCTCCTGCGCTGTCCCTCCACCTGACCAAGAATGATGTCCCTCTCCAAGGACCTG
>NW_006400028.1:2419865-2438899 GCF_000299155.1 Elephantulus edwardii
CTGAGAAGAATGGGAATCCCAGAACATTTAATTGTGCTAATGCGAAACCTATACTTGGACCAAGAGGCAGTCGTTAGAACAGAGCAAGGTAACACTGCATGGTTCAAAATTGGCAAGGGTGTACGCCAGGGATGTGTCTTATCTCCATACCTTTTCAGCCTGTATGCAGAGCAGATTATCCGAAAGGCTGGGCTCTATGAGGAGAAGCGTGGCATCAGGATTGGTGGAAGATCCACATGAATGACGTGCCTAATAATCTAGATTCCATTTCTTCTTCTTCCCTACTTCTTTAGCCTGCACTTTGTCTCTTATGTATCTCCAGCCCTGCTTTTGTAAAACCTGCTTTCTAATTAGAAACTTTCTTATTCCTGCTACTTAACCAGGCCATCCATGTTCTAGATACCAGCCCCATCATTCACTTCCTCCCCGATCCAACTTAGCTGCTTCCTCATTTCCTTCTTCACTCTTACGTGAAGGATTTAGCCTTGTAGCAGCACTGATGAGAGGAAGTTAAAAAAAGGCTGTTCTTCTCTGGGGCCTTCTTGATCAAGCAGAGAGAAAGTGCAAAGTGCACTTCTAACTAAAAAGACTTATTAGCATGGAGTCAGAACCAACTGATAAGTTCCTCTTCAGTAGATTTTTGGAGTCTATAAATTACAGGAGATTACCCATCTTTCTCTTGCATAGTCACTGGTGAATTTCACCTGCCAGAGAGGCACCTCTGCTTTAGGGTCAGCCCTGTGGACGACACCACCAGAGCTTCCCAAAGAAAACTTAGAGGTCACCTAAGTGAGATGACAGTGTCTTTCTTGTGATGGTTACTACAGAAGGTTATTATTTCTTTTGTAGGTTTCATACTCAGTTAGAAACATGTTCCTCATATTGTTTGATTTTGGATTTCACTCAAAGTAGATTGCTTGGCTATTTTCCACAAAGCGTATGCTATTTTCAGCACCTAGTAAATTAATTTTCTGTTATTTTAAAGCATTCTGTTATGGGATTACCAGTTCAAATTGTTGTCAGGTCACTTCTGACCATGACAACCCTGTGTATATCAGAGTGGAGCATTGCTCTGTAGAGTTTTTATTGTGTGGTATTTTAGAAGTAAATGGCTACACCTTTCTTCCAGGGCATTTCTAGGTGGACTAAAAGTTGCTCTACCCAGGGCCATTTCAGGGTTAAGAATTTGTTAAATCCTTTACAGACATAGTTAAGAAACTGTAGAAAAACTTAGATTATTCCTGACCAGAAACTAAAACATATGTATGAAGAAGCTTAATCTGGAAAATGTTTGCAGAATTAGTTTGGTGGGGAAATAAGTAAAAGGATTTGTTTTCAATTGTTAACAATGTGATTTAGCTTTATATTTACAAAAGAGTAGTTTTTCTAGGATTAGAGTCAGTATCTCATGGCTCTTTATAGTTCCAAACTTTTTCCTTTGGCTTAAACCTCTATGTTATATGTTGTTGTTATGTGCCGTCGAGTTGCAAGCGACTCATAGCGACCGTATGTACAACAGCCCTAAGCTCTGCTCTGTCTTGTGCCAATCGCACTGTCTCTGACACTCCCATCCCGATTACCCCAGACACTGAATCAATCCACCTCATAGAGGGCCTTCCCCTCCTGCGCTGTCCCTCTACCCTCCCAAGCATGATGTCCTTTTCCAAGGACCGGTCTCTTCTTAAAACATGTCCAAAGTATGTTAGACATCATTAAATTTGAGGTACAGAAGGTCTAGTTAGTTGCTGGGTTAATTTGAACAGTTTGCTTTGATTTCACTCAAACATTGACTGCAGCAAAATAAGATTCTTTAGTAAAATTTGATTCTTTAAGGTGGAATTTTGTTTCTGAGAGGAAGTTTTCTCTTTGAATCATATATTTTAGCAGTTTAAGGGACCCTAAATCCCAAACCAAATCCATTGTCATCAATTTTATTCTGACTCATAGCAACCTTTCCATAGGGTTTCCAATGTGGTAAACCTTTATGGAAACAAATTGCCTTGTCTCTCAGCCATGGAGCTTCTAAAACCACTGAACTTTCAGCAATAAATTGAATGCTTTACCCACAGCACCACCAGAGCTTATTAAGGAGACTGTAGTTTCGGAATTTTCAAATTTTACTGAGTTCTTCAGAATAGCTGCCAAGGCAATTTAGATATTTTGGCAGTTTTGGTCTGTTGTTGTTGTTGATTGCCATTGAGTCGAGCATGACTTATAGTGACCCTATGAACAAAAGGCGTGAAGTCTTTCTATAATTATCATTGTTTCTCAAAGTTCATAGAGTTTCCAGAGGCATGTTGTTTATGAAGTGGATGCCACTCCTGCTTCTAAACATGTCTTAATCTGGGAGCTCCACCAAATACTGTCCCCCATGGGTAACCATTATGGCATTTGGTACACCAGTGGTGCAGAGTTCAGCCTCACAGCCACTCCAGGTTACCTCAGAACTGCAAACTGACAGACCAGTGCTGGAACACTGAGAAGAATGTTCCTCTAACTTGTAAGTACTGTGAGGGCCCAACCAACTTTTAAATACAAAGGCCCTCCTTTGTATGTGGGGTTGATTCTAAACAAGAGGCTTAGATAAAAAACAACCAAACATTCCACATGACCCTCAACCAAAACAAGAAAGCCTGTAGTTATTAAACAAACAAAAAAACCCAACCCAACCCATTGTAAATTCAAACTTCTAGTCATACCACAGGACAGAGTAAAACTGTCCTCAAAGGCTTCCAAGGCTGTATCTTTATAGGAGTGGACTACATCTCTCTCCCCTGGAGTGGCTGATGGGTTGGAATAGTTACACCACCAGGTTTATCTGAAGGAAATTTTCATTTCAGCCTCTACCATAGGAATCCTACTTTGATCCTTTTGGTTCTAGATAGGTGGTGGAATCATGGTTAAAGTGCCTCACTGTCAATCAGAATGTTGAGCCTGCCAGCCACCCTCCTGAAGAAAGATGTGGCAATCTGCTTCTGTAAAGATTCAAAGTCTGGGAGACAGTGATCAGTTAAAGTGAGTGGGAATCAACTTAATGACAAGTGGATTTGGTTTTTTTAAATTTTTGACAAATATTTGAAAGATGATGCTGTAGCTATAACACTCTGAAACTATTCCAGCTAACCTTCATCTCTTTCCTCTGACAGGTGTCTAATAGTTATGACTGAAAATCAAATACCAAGATCGTGGCAGAGCTGGGCTCGGCTCCCCACAGCATACCTGCCACTGTATCACGTCTCTTCCTATTGTTGTTATTACTTTACCCATTTAGTAGTCCCAAATGAGATGAGGGTTCTTGCTTACTTTTCTATTATTATTCTTCATTTATTAAGAACAACTTGATTGCCTTTCAAGGAAAGAGATCCATTCATCCCTTTGGGATGTAACTTTCTAATAAATCTGTCTTTACTTTTTTTACCTTAAAAATGAAAAGAATAACTTGACTTCCAGCTTTGTGGGGTTAGCTGCTTCTTTCTTTGCATTTCTGTAATTTTTGGTGGTGAAATTATTCCAGAAGAAAAAGACATTGCCTAAACTTTGGGAGTTTCTGTTTTCTCTTGTTGACTCATCTTCCCTTTGCTCTATTTGAGGGCATACAAGCAGGAGTCATGGCTCTGTTTTCTGGCCTTAGAAAAGTTTAAGACCTTGTTATTACTCCCCAGATAATTTTAGTATCCTCCATCAACTGCCTTCTGTACAGCTGAGCATGATTAAACAGTTGCAAGATTAAATTATTAAACTCTTTATATCAGTAAAAGGAGACAGGAGGATGAGGAAATCTGGGAAAGGGGAATGACACATGGAAACAAAGATGAAGTTTTTAAATATAGAAATTCCATTTTAGGTTTTCCTTCTAATTTAGGCCTTCTAGATGTGTTTTTCCCCACCTTCCTAAATTAGTGATTTTCATTTGTGATGTCACAGTAATGCTAGTTGCTTTAGGTCTGAATCCAAATCTAATACTGGACCAGAAGTCCTGAGTCTCAGAGACTCTGCTTACATTAAAAGAATGACACATGAAAAGTACTAAGAACCTGGCATAGAACAAAGCAGAGATGTGTACATCTGTATTTCTCCCCGATTATTTGTTTTAAGAAGAACCCCACTTCAAATAAAGGGCTTAGATATTTGTGTTTGGTCTTTCAAAACACAATTCAAGATCACCATAGTGCATACATTTCTATAGGTGCCATGTTGTCAGAAGGACAGGACAGAAGAGAAAGATGTAAGCGATGCTGATTTTCTTTCTGTTTTTTTCTAGGCTATATTTCTGTGAAGATAATAAAGGGAAGGGAACCTCTGAGCTTATTTACCCAACCACAGTGTAAATACCACATGTTGGAGAACAACCAAATAGAAAACTGTCTACTGATTGGCTCATGCTTTCATATTCCATATTATTACTGTAATATACATAGAGATGATTATCTGGTGGATATGGAAACATGAAAGCTTAAGGCCATTTCCCACTTCTTTCTAGCTATAAGATAGCATCCTTCTGCATCCCCACTTTTAGAAGCTTTTTCATGCAGATATATATTAGTCCACATGGAGCAAAAATATGTATACAAGGATGTTCACTAATACACTGTTCTGATAGTGAAAAACTAGAATCAATCTCAAACTAAGTAAACCTAATGCTGTTGATAGGAAACTTATAGAACACAATAAAACTGTCTCATAGCTTTTCCAAGGCTATAAATCTTTGCAGAAACAGACTGCAACATCTTTCTGCCATGGAGCACCTGATGATTTGAACCACTAACCTTTTGGTTGGCAGGCCAGCACTTTAACCACTGTGCCACCAGAGCTCCTCCAGAAACCGTCTAACTGTCCATTAACAGGCCTCTGTGTATATTAGCTATCTTTATAATAGAAGAAGGTTATAAGAGTTGCCAAAGACAAACACTTCTTTCTGTGTTGCCCAATCTGGGAGATGCTTCGTAACCTTTGTCTTACATGACCTCTCACCAGTTCTTCCTTCTACAGTGTTTTCTTCTTTTGATTTCCCTGCCAGTCTCCTTACTTTCCTCCTACCTTTACAACTCTAAATTGAAAGTTCTATATCTTAAGACTCTCTAGGACCCAGTTCTTGTGTCCTGCTCCCTTTTGAAGACAATCTTTTCTACTCTTGTGGCTTTAGTATTCTCTGAGTAAACAAAGGAACTCTGGTGGCATTGTGTGTTATGTGCTGTCCTGCTAACCAAAAGGTCAGTGGTGTGAATCTTCTAACTTCTTCACAGGAGAAAGATCAGCGATCTCCTCCCCAAAAGATTTATAGCCTTGGAAAGCTAGGGGAGAGTCACATTAACTTTAAATTGACTTAACATAATTTTTTTGTCTGTTTATGAATGAGCAAGCCTTGTATTTAGATCACTAATTCAGACCTCCCTTCTGAGCACCTAGAAACTTGTATGTAATCACTGCCACTACCAGATGGATGTTTTTGTTAATGTGATTTATAGGAAATTCCTTATTTCCCCATGGGCCTTCTTTAGAATGCCATACCTGTTTGATCAGTCCTTCAATTGACTCACCTGCTCATGCCAGAAACTTGGAAATCATCCTTGCCTTCTGCCTCTTCCCTGTACCCTCATTATCAGTCTTGTCAGTCAAAACTCTGAAATAGATAATTAATCCATTCATATTTTTTTTCCATCTCCAATGCAACCACTGTAGAACAAATCGACATCACCTCTCACCAATGCCATCTTCATTCTCAGCATCTTCCAGTCCATTCTATACTCAGCACCCAGAGTGACCTTTTAAAAATATGAATTGGATCATGCCATTTAAAACTTAATGACTGTTTATTATGCAGAGGATTAAATTCATAGTCTTCAGTATGGTTTGCAGGGCCCCTGTCTCCAAGCTTCAGGTCCTGTTCGTCCCTTCCACACTGTTTTGCAATAACAGTGCAGCTCTTTGTGTGCTCTGTCCACTGGAGACCCACTCTTTGCCTTGGGCGTTTGCACGTGCCATTTTCCTCTGCCCGCAATACTTCCTTCCCCTCTTTTCCTTTGGCTAACTTTCTGGTCAAACTTCAGGTCATTTTCTCAGCAGAGGTTTTCCTGACTATCCTCTTCGAAGTTTGATTCCCTTTCCCCCCTTTGTTTTTAAAAAAAATTGGTTTATTCTTTTTTAAAAATTTTTTGTTTTCATTTTTTATGCCCTTTTATTAAGTTATTAATACCATTATTCTTTTTCTTCATTGGATTTTTCCCCCAAAGACTTTCTCAACTCAGCTGCACATGACAACATGTATTGTAATTCTTTGAAGAGAGAAACGTGTGTGTATGTGTGTGTGTGTGTGTGTAACTAAAAAAAACAAACTCGGTGTTGTGCAGTTGATTCCATTTCATGGTGACCTCCATCGAATTTCTGAGGCTGTAAATTGCAAACAGGAGACTTCTCATCTTTCTCTCTCAGAGAAGCTGGTGAATTTGAACTGCCAGTCTTTTTATTCATTGTGCAACACACTATGCACTACATTACTTGGTGAGTGAAGAACTCCTTTGTGTGTGTTTAAAAAACAGTAATCTGTCAGTTGTCATCAAGTTGGAACCAACTAATAGCTGATCCTTCTTTGGGTTCCAAGGCTGTAAGTCACACAGGAGGAGGTTAGCTATCTTGCTCCCATGGAATTATTGGTGGATTTGAACAATCAGAGAAATATGGCCTTTGAGTTAGAAAAGTACAACTCCATGTGGACTGTATAGAGGTTCAAATAGCAATGATTGTCAGAATGGTGCAGGACCACACAGTATTTCGTACTATTGTTAGTAGGGTCGTTATGAGTTGGAATGACTCTGGGGGACCCAACAAAAAGAAAAATGATGAACTGACTCATATATGCTTTTCTCACAAATTACTAATGTGGAAATATAAAAATAATTTTTCTCTATGCAAAATCATTTAAAAAGACATTTCAAGTGAAATAAAAGTATCTTTACCAACTACTGTGGAGTTGCCTTTGACTCATGGCAACTCTGTAAATGACAGAATAGAACTGTATTTCATAGTATTTTCAGGGGAGCTCTGGTGGCCTAGTAGTGAAAAGTTGAGCTGCAATCCTGAAGGCATGCAGTTTGAATCCACCAGATGCTCTGCTAGAGACGGAGGGGCAATTTCCTCCTGTGCCAGTTAGATCTGATTCGATGGTACACAACAATTTAAAAAAAACAAAAAACAACACCCAAAACCACACTAACTCCATAGTATTTTCAATGACTGATTTCTTGGAATTAGATGCTTGCCTTTCTTCCAGAATGCCTCAGGGTGTACTTGAACCACTTACCTTTTGATTTGCAGTCAAGTACATTAATGTTTGTGCCACTCAGAAACTCAAAAAAATATGTACCATCAAATACATTTAACTCAGTAAATGTGGCAATGTCAACAGCTTCAACTAAATTCACGCTTGTGCATATAGGAAGTGTGACTACTTCTTAGCCATTTGGCAACAAACAATTTGAGTTTTGAGTTAATTTAGTGAGGGGGATGTGATGTGTGTATCTTAAAACTGATGCTATGTTCTGTGTATTTATATCTATTTATTTTTGTTGCTGATGCTGTGAATATACACATAGAAATTACATTAATTCAGTAATTTTTGCAAGCATAATTCAGTGACATTTATTACTTTTTGAGTCTGTGTTTCTTCCCATTGTTTGAATGTCATTCTTCCCCTCTTAATATAAAATCACTACTTCCTTGCAGTTATTTATGCAGTCTTTCATATTGTGTTGTCAGTTTTATTCCAATGCATAGATATTAAAAGAGCACAATGCTCTAGGCAGAAATTCTTTATTCATTAAGCTAAATTATTACTTGATTTTAAGATAACTTCAAGGAATATTTTTCATTTACAATTTAAATATTACCTTAAGGTAGTACTTTCTGGAATTTACCTAGACTTCATGTATATAAAATTGGGAAATTCTGTCCTACAGTACTTCCCTTTTTAAAAATTATTATTTATTTTCATTCATTCATTGTTGTACATTTTCCTCCCTGGTCATCCCTCCCCACAGTTTGCTTTTCTCTTTGAAAAAGAAAAAAATCCTTTCATTGTTTTACAATCCCTCCAGACCATTTTACTATGCAGCTCTAATTCTGGACTCCTGTCATGCAGATAATACCTAATCATATATTCCTTTTAAACAGTTCTCTTCCTCATCTGTTTCAATGCAATGTAACTAATTTATCCCCTCTCTTCTTAGTTTTCTCCCCAACCCCAGTGTCAGTCCTGTTTTCTAACAATGGAATTATGCAGTATTTGTCCTTTTGTGACTGAGATATTTCACTCAGCATGATGTCCTCCATAGTCACCCATTCTGTATAATATTTCATAATTTCTTTGTTTTTCAGTGCTGCATAATATTCTATTGTGTGAATATACCACAGCTTCTCTAGCCATTCATTTGTTCATGGGTACTTGGGTTGTTTCCAACTCTTGGCTACCGTGAACAAGGCAACATTAAACATTCATTAAGGTATATTCCCAGTAGTGGAATTGCTGGGTCAAATGGTATTTCTATTTCCAACTTTTTGAGAAAGCACCATATTGCCTTCCATAGTGGTTGCACTATTTTGCACTCCCACCAACAGTGAATAAGGGTTCCAGTTTGCTGTTTCCCTCTTTTTGATCAAGATTCTTTGGTGGCATCTTTGATCAAAATATTCAATAATGGTAGTTGGGCACCTTCTAGTTCCTCAGGTCTCACAGCAAAATGGGACATTGTTCATGAAGATAATAGCCATACTTTCCATTTTCTTCTATTCATGACTCTTCCTTCCTCTGTTGTTCTATGCAAGTAAGGCTAATTGTATCTTGGGTGGCTACTTACATTCTTGTGAGACCTCAGGTACCACACAGTGAATTAGATGAAAGAGCAGAAGCCTTAAACACAGTATTATGCCAGTTAACTAGGATGTCCTATGAAACCATGAGGCATAGTTGGTTATGTGTTGGGCTCTAATTAAAAGGCTAGGGGTTCAAATCTGTCTGCTGATCTTCAGGAGAAAGATTAGAAGGCTCTTCTCATCAATATTTATAGCCTTTGTAAGCTAATAGAGTGTGAACATGAGTTGAAATCAACTTGATGGCAGTGAATTGTTCTTACCTGAAAAGAAATCGAATCTCATGAAGTTTTTGGTTTAATATAAGCAACTTCAGCAGCTACTTGTTTTGGTAAACCTATCATACAACATTTGACAGTTCACCATTTTACAAGTGTACAGTTTCCATCCCCATACACTCATACACTCAAAGTCTGTATTACATAAATTATTAGCCCTTTTTTATTTTCTCTCCTGCCCCTAGTAACCACTAATAAATTTTGTCCTGGTCTTTTTATATAAAAAATCCACTATCTTTAGGTTGATCCCAACTCATCAGATTTCTAAGGCTGTAATTCTTAAGAGGAATAGACTGTCTTAACCCCCTTAAGCCACTGGTAGATTTGGACTGCTGACCTTTTGATTAGCAGCCCAGCACTTAACATCTGGCACCAGTGGGGCTCTGTTTATATAAATGAGATCATATAGTATTTGTCCTTTTGTGACTTATTATTGTTGTTGCTGTGTACCATTGAGTTGGAACCAAGAGGCAGTAAACTGCACAGAAAGAGATTATCCATCTTTCTCCTGCATAGCAGCTCGTGGATTTGAACTACAAACCTTTGCATTGGCAGCACAATTCCTTACCATTAAGCCAGCAGAGCTCCCTGTCTTCTTATAATACTAAGTACTAAAATATTTAGTATGTTGTTGTTGTTGTTGTTATTTGTCCTAAAATGACCCTATAAACAACAGATCTGAACCTTGCCCTATCCTGTACCATCTTCACAAACTCCATCTGTATTATAGCATATATTGTAACATGCAGTAATAATTCAGTAGAAGTTTCTTCTGTTGGTTGAGTGTATTCCTTTGTATCTCTCTCTCATTTCCATCAAGTCATAACTGACCCTCCAGCAGATTTTCAGAATGCTAGTTCATAGGCTTCTAATGGCTCTCATTACTTAGTGGTAAGAACTTAGGCTGTCAACCCAAAGGCTTGCATTTGGAATCTGCCAGCTGCTTCACTGGTGGAGAAAGATGAGCAATCTCCTGCTGTGTGAGGTACAATCTCTGTAAACCCACTGGAGGGTCAATAATGAGTCAATCCTGACTCAGTGGTACATAGCCAACAACAACAGTTCTAACACAAAGGCTGTGTCTCTCTGGTGGTTTGAATCCACCAGCTGCTTTTTATGAGAAGGATGGCCATCTCTTCCCCTATGATTTACAGCCTCTGGAACTCAATCGAAGGTCAGATCTGAGTCGTTTCCAGTGAGAGTTCTAAGTGATGAAACTGAGACTTCGACCTGACATTTCCTGCTGTATCCAGTTATTTCTCAACATTCAGCTTCATCTGCTTAGACAATTCAGTTGTACTAGAGCAGATGACTGACTATAGCAGCCACAGGAAATAGAGGCATGTTCTGATTCTCTGCCTAAATTCCTTGTTGGTTTTGTTTGGGGGAATATATATATACTGAGAGAATTTATTAAAAACCACTGTTAGAGAAAAAAATTTTAAAAATAACTACTGTTAGTAAAAATAAGTACGTAGAAGTAGTTTTTGACAAGTTTAGAGTTAAATACCATTCTCTTTTCCCCTCCCATTCCTCCCTAAAGGTACCAGAAAGCAGCTGAAGAAGCAAATATGGAAAAGAGGAGAAATGTAAGTATTTCGAAAAAGCTCTTTGTCAAATAGAACTCTATAAGCAGTGCCCATGCCACCTGCAGCCTCTGTGGGGCTTGGGCTTCGTGTCAGCTGGGGCTGGGCATACATGCCAGCTGGTCTGATTTGTGAGCCATTTGCTCTGGAGAACTTGGCTTAGGTGCAGTTCTGCTTTTGACCCATTTTATCTTTCCTCAGTTAAGGACAGAAAGCCAGATGGTTTATCTGAGGTTAGAAAAATTACTTACTAGTTCTACTCAAGTTAGAATATAGAGTGTCTCAGATCCTCATTCTTGCTCCCTGCTCCCAATCAAACAACCAGATTCCATACGTTTAAATGGTAGCAGCTGTGCAGCTGGTGCCATTCTCTGGGTTCTTTGTTTAAAGCAAACTTCTTGACTAGCCCAGTTGGGAAGTTTCCTAGCTGTGGAATCTGTCAAAGGACAAACATTTCCAGAACACGCTCTTTTCTGGTACCCATGTCACTACTTGTTCTGCTTACTTACTGTCTGCAGGGCTTGGTAATGAAATTTCATTTGAAAAGAGACTTTTTCCTATTTTATAAGGAAAAAAAGAAATAAAAAATCCTAACATTTAATCAACAGCACTTAACAATGATAACATCGGCATAGAGAGTTATCAGTTGGCCTAGTGGACAGAAAACAATGCTACCAAGTCAAATGAGGTGACTTCTAATCCACAGCCCTCAGTCCTGTTTTTCATTGTTTTTGTTCAAACAGTCTTCTAGGTCATATAGCCCTGGTGTGTCCACTTGCCGTACAGCGGTAACTTGTGGTTGCTGCAAAACTGAACACAGTGACACTGATGTATCAAATGCATTAATGGTTACCCATGGCAGACAGTGTTAGGTGGAGCTTCCCAATTAAAACAAGCTTGGAAACGGGAATGGCATCCACTTCCGTAATAGCTTGCCTCTGGTCTGGAAACCCTATGAACCTGGAGAGAGGATGAAAGTCAGTTGTTGAGGACTCTGCTTCATAGGGTCACTATGAGTCAGTCGCCTACGACTTGATGACACCTAACAACAACATATTTAATCAGTAATTCTTTTGTTTTGCTAGCCTTGCAAAAGCATCCTCCTAGGAGTCTTTAATATCTGATCTGTTTAAATTAATATATCAACGGCCCTGTGGTGAGCATGAAGAGACTTTGTCTTGATACTTGGGGCATATTATCTTGACAGACCAGTTCCTGGAAGAGGACATAATGGAAAAGTGGAGATCAAAGAAGAACCTCAATGAAGTAGATTGACACAGTGACTGCAATGATTGGCTTAAACTCAGCAAAGATTGTGAGAATGGCACAGGATTGTGAAGGGGTTTTATTCTGATGTACATAGGTCCTTATGAGTTGGAGATGACTCTTTAGCACCTAATAACAAAGGAATAGAGAAGGAACTATGGTGGAACAGAGCTTAGGGTACTTTGCTGCTAACAGAAGGATAGTAGTTTTAAATCCTGCAAAAGGAGACAATACAATGTGAAGGTGGCTTTGTTCTGACTTCTGCCCACTTCAGAAAGTGAAATCAGTAATATTCATAGCATCACATAGCTACTCTGTCAGACATGCCACCACCTATGCTCCTGCACTTCTTTCTACCAATCATTTCAGGTCTAATACTCGTTGTTGACTCACAGACTTTACTCATAGTTGTGAGGTTTACTAGGGAAATGAGCTGGAGGGTGGGGAGGCAAAAACTATTACCCAGTGCAAGTCCATGTTTAGTCCAGCAGTCCCAAGCCAGATTAACAAGGCACAATTCCCCAATTAGTTAAAGTCCAGGTTCAGTTCAGCAGCACAAATGCAAGAAGCTTCTGGTTTCCTCTATTTCTAGCAAGGTTTGCCTTAGAGGAGTTACAAGTCAGCTTTTCCTTCAATTATCCAGCCAGCAAAACCTTTAACTGTGGTTTGTCTCCACAGTTCCTCTGTTTACACAGTGCCACAGTCTCTTCACAGAAGTGCCACAGTCTCTTCATCCTCTCTCTACCACTGTCACCAGGGTACCGCACAGTATGGAAAGTTCACGCTTATATTGGTCCCTCAGCTGTTGATGATTTGCAAGACTGTGTGTCCACAGTTAAGGTAGCTAGATACCATCCCCCACCCCACCACAGCCCCACAACAGGGGCTAACACAATGGCTAGAAAAGCCAAATTTTAGGATTTCTGACACTAAAACCCCACATACCACTTCATAAAATAATGCTATGGCAGTTGGTTTTTTTGTGGTTTTTTTTGCAGTTGTTTTTTAAAAGATCACTGTCTTGGAAACCTGACTCTGTCCTTCCTGTATGGTCACTGTGAATTAGCATCAACTTGATGGCGGTGGTTTGTTTTTCTGGAAATGGATAATGCTGTCCAGTTCCTTGGTTCAATTTTCCTGTAATTTGAAAATATATCCCCTCAAATGAATCAGAGGCAATGAGACTGGCTCAAGATAGGATAGGATTCAGAGCTATTGTACACAGGATCAGTATGAGTCACAGTAGACTCGATGGCACATAACAACAACAACAACAACAATGAATTGTAATAAAACACTACCGCTGTTTCAGATGCTGGTTTCCTTTCTTCTTGCTTGCCTTTTTTCCCCCTTCCCTCTTTCCTTTTTAATTTCCAGCCACTCATTCATTTACATATAGTCACAAAGCACCTACTATTTGCCAAGCACTGTTTTAGGCTCTGGAAATACAGACCACATCGCTGCCATTGTGTCTACTTTTTCTGCCCTTTTTGGTCTACTTTCTAGCAGACAATAAAGACATTTTATCAGATGGTAATTAGTGCTATTATATACCATGAAATAGGTAAGAGGTGGAAAGAAGGCTACTAAAGAAAGGACATTTGAGCAATAAGATATGGACATGAGCCAGGAGGAAATGTGTTTGAGGAATGGGAAAAACAAAGTCAGATGGGGCCACTGAGTAAAAGTAAAGGCCTGACTGAGATGAAAACCTTTGGGAGTATGTGTACAAAGGAATGATTTTATTTGGCTTGAATATTCAAAAAGGGGAGGAGAGCAATGGCGGAAGATTAGAGAACAAATAAGAAAAAAAATTATGTAATTTAGTTAAGAGATAATAATGGATTGTACTGAGGAAGTAGTTGTGTAGGTGATAAGAATTTATCTGGATATATATGAAAGGTAGAATTCCCAGGATGTGCTCATAGGTATGAAGTATAAAAGAATGAGAAGAGCTGAGGATAACAAAACTATTTTTAGCTTGGACACCTAGAAAAAAATAATATTAACTGAGATGGAGAAGATTGTTAACCAGCAATTTTGGAGAGGGAGAAATAGTAGAAGATCAGTTTTAGACCTGTTAAAGTGAAATACTTTTAAAAAGACATCAAGTAGAGATACCAGGTAAGACCTTATATATATTTAAGTCTGAAATTTTTACAAGTCTATGCTGGGAAAAGGAGCCTTGGTGATGTGGCGGATAAAGATACCAAAAGATAAGTAGTTTGAATCCACCAACTGCTCTGTGGGAGAATGATGAAGCCATCTGCTCTCATAAACATTTACTGCTTTAGAAACACTGAGGGCAGTTCTACTCTGCCTTCCAGGGTCACATGAGTCAGAACCACCCCCATGGCAGTGTGTCTGAGTTGGAGATAAAATGAGTGTGTATTTAAGTATCAGTGATATTTAAATCCATGAGATTCATGAAATCACTTAGGACGTGCTTATAGAAAGAAGAGGACTGAGCTTAATGGTTATTTTGTGAGTAGAGGTTGGAGAGATGAAAAGACACCAGCAAAGAAGACAGAGACAATTAGTGATATACAGTGGAGTGCCAGAAACCAAATGAAGAAAGTATTTCTAGTAGAAGAGTTATCAGTAGTCAGACACACAAATCTGAAACTTACTTGATGAATTAGTTTGGCAAAATGGGGGTCATTTATCACCTCCCATTATTTGAGAGTGTTGAGATGAAGGCCTGATTGTAGTAGATTCAAGATAATTAGAATGAAAAATGTCAATACCACACAAACATTTCTGGAGCTTCTCTTATGTGCCAACTACTAAGACAAAGTGATGAATAAGAAGTGGTCCCTCCCTTCATGAAACTGTTTAAAACAAAAACCAGTTGCTGTCAAATGGATTTTAATTTATGACAACTCCATGTATGTCAGAGAAGAACTCTGCTCTATAGGATTTTCAGTGATTAATATTTTCAGAAGTAGTTTGCCAAGCTTTAGTTATAGAAAGAATTCAGGACTTTTGTTCATAGGGTTGCTATGAGTCATGCTTGATTCCACAGCAGTAAACAACAACAAGGTAGACTTAATCCTCCAACTTTTAGTTTAATAGCTCAGGCTCTTAGTCACTTGTACTACCCAGGGATGGCCCAAGACACTGTTTGGAGTTTGGAAAATGGAAGTCAAAACACAAGTGTGATGCTGTTGTTGTTTTTGTGTACCATAGAATTGGAACTGATACGTAGCTAACCCTCCAGTGAGTTTTCAGAGGCAGTTAATTGCCCCGGAGGAGATTGCCCACCCTTCTCTGGTGGAGCAGTTGGTGGCCTCGAACCATGTGCCTTCAATATTGCAGCGTAGCTTCTTGCCACCAGAGTTCCCTACAATTGTGATAAGGAACATTATGAAAAGAAAAACCCAGGATGCTGGGAAACAATTTAGGAGGGACTCATAACCTAAATAGGCTATGCAGTATCAAGGAAAGCTTTCCAGAAGAGGTTGTTTTCTGACTTAATCCTGAAGAATAAATAGGACTTAGCGAAGAGGACAAAGGCAGAAAGGAAAGAAGTCTTGACAGAGGAAGCAGCATGTCCACAGCATGGAGCTGTAAGACAGCAGGAACATTTGACAGGTGAAACAGTAATTGTCACATTCACCCAGATGGAGAATCTAGGAAAAGAAACTTTTGAAAGACAAAGAATGGTGGGAAACTTTTGAGACCCTGAAACACAAGGCAGTCCCATTGAGTTCTAGCTCTCCCAGATTTCACCATATACAGATCTTAAGCTTAGGAATTCCTAGGTATACAAACAGTTAAGGTGCTCAACTACTAACTGAGGGGTCAGTGGTTTTAATTCATCCAGAGGTACTTTGGAAGAAAGGCATGACAATCTTGTGAAAAATCAGCTCTTGAAAACCCTATGAATTCCCAAATCAAAATAAAAAGTTAGGAAAGAAAACTTTATGGAGCACAGTTCCATTTTGACACATATGAGGTTGCCTTGAGTGAGAATGGACTCAGTGAAAACTGGTGGAAAGGTAGGCTTAGGACAAACATCTGGTAAGAATTATAGGTTATGAGTCATCAACCGATAGTTGATGGGTGAAACCAGTGGGAGGATGACATCATCTCCAGAGAATGTGTAAAGGAAGCAAAGAAGAGAACCTACAACAGAACCGTTAAGGGTACTTTACCATGTAAAGGAGGAACAGACAGAAATCTATAAAGAAAAATTAGTAGTAGCCAGATAATTTACAAGAAATCTAGGAAAGAAAAATGTCTCAGAGACCATAAGAAAAGTAATTTTTTTAGGAGGAAGAATGATCAGTCCTGTTAAATTTTTTCCCAAAAAAATTAAAATCATTATCATCTAGTCAATTCCAGCTCATAGCACCCCTCCATCTTTATGGGAATAAACTGCCTGTCTTTCTCCTCAAGAGTAGCTGGCTGATTTGAACCATTGACCTTTTGATTTGCAGTGCAACATGTCACTAGAGCTCCATCATCACATGCTGTAGTTGTTGTTATGTGCCGTTGAGTCACTTGTGACTCATAGCGACCCTATGTACAACAGACCTAAACCCTGCTCTATCCTGTGCCAATTGCACTGCCTCCAACACCCATCCCGATTACCTGAGTCATTGAATCAATCCACCTCATAGAGGGTCTTCCCCTCCTGCGCTGTCCCTCCACCCTCCCAAGCATGATGTCCCTCTCCAAGGACCAGTCCCTCCTTACAGCATGTCCAAAGTATGACAGACGAAGCCCCAGAATCCTTGCCTCCAAGGAGTAGCCTGGTTTAACTCTCTCCAGGATGAGTTTGTTTCTTTTCCTAGCAGCCCATGGTACCCTCAACACTCTATTTGCTATATCACTCAATGCTATAGAGAGATCAAATAAAATAAAGATGTGAATCTGAAGAGATGGTTAAAAAAGAAATATAAAAGACTGATAAACATTAAAAAAAATACTTGTTAGGAAACTACAACCTCTTCAACAAATGGTGCTGGCAAAACAGGACTGCAACCTGCAGAAAGCTGAAGCAATATCCACACCTCTCACCATAGACAAAAATCAGAGACCTAGGGATAAAGCCTAAAACCATAAAGGTAATAAGAGACAAAGCAGGACCAAACATAGAAGGCCTAGCCTATGATATTAAAAAGCTGGCAAATAGAGTGAGAAATATACAACCAGGAGAGGATAAAATTGGTAAATGAAATCTTCTAAAGATTAAATCCCTATGTGCATTAAAAACTTTTTCCAAAATAGTGAAAAGAAAACTTACTAACTGGGGAAAAAAGCATTCGGCAATACCATCTCAGACAAGGATCTCATAACAAAAGTTTATAGAACATGACAGGACTTCCTAAAGAAAAAGACGGATAACCCAATTACAAAATGGGCAAAAGACATGGGACTTTTCAGAGAGAAGGACATTTGGATGGCTAACAGACACATGAAGAAATATTCAGAATCACTGGCAATCAAGACAGATGCAAAGCAAAACCTCAAGGAGATACCATCTCATCGCAGTAATAGTGGCATTGTTTAACAGGACAGCAAGCTATAAAAGTTAGAATGCAGAAAAAGGAACTCTCATACACTGTTGGTGGAATTGTAAAATGGTACAACTGCTCCGGAAGGCAGTATGGGGTTTCCTAAAAAAGCTGAACATAGAAATTCTGTATGACCCAGCTATTCCACTGCTTGGAATATACCCCAAGGAAATTAGAATTGTGACACAAATGGAAAATCAATGTTCATAGCATCATTATTCAAAATTTCAAGAACATGGAAACAGCCCAAATGTCCAATCACAATCAAGTGGATTGAGAAAATGTGGTACAGGGGAGCTCTAGTGGTCTGGTGGCAAGAAGCTGCACTGTAATCCCGAAGGCTTGTGGTTCAAATCCACCAGATGCTCAGCTGGAGAAAGAGGGGCAATATCCTCCAGTGCTAGTTGGATCCAATTCAAGGGTATACAACAAGGGGTGGGGGGGGGATGTGTTATATTCACATGAGGGAATACTACACAGCACTCAGGAGCAACGATTTTGAAAATTACTACATAACTTGGGAGAGATGGGAGAGCATTATGCTGAGTGAACTCAGTCTCATAAGGCAAATACTGCCTAAGACTATTATTGTAGAAATTGAAAACTAGTAAAATGTGTATGAGGATCCAAAGGAAGGAAGGTAGAAGCAGAAGGGTCAGGATGGGCAGGGGGCATTATCATAGGTACAGTTATCATAGGTGTACAATTTGGTAGCTGGAGGGAATGGGAAAGATACAGTGAGGATCTGGGAAGACAGGGTAATGATGGGCATAGTTCAATGGTGATTAATTTTATGAAACATAATTAATGGGAATGATTGTATGAAACAATGTGAATTAAGGGTAATGTGAAGCACAATATATACAAACTTTGCTTATAGCAAACTAATTAAAAATTTAAAAAACTTTTAAACCCTTGTTGGGTGCTTTTGAGTCTTCTCTGACTCATGTATCACAGAACAAAACCCTACTTGATTCTATCTTGCAATCTCTGCTGTGATTATGCTTTGTTACAGTAACTGCATCACTCTATCCCATGGAGGGTCCTCCTCTCCTTTGTTGACCTTTGTCTTTTTCTGAGGACTGGGTCCTTCTGATTACATGCTCAAAGTATATGAGATGAAGTCTCATCATCCTTGTTTCTGAGGAGCATTATGACTGTACTTCTTCAAAGACATACTTGTTTGTTCTGTAGGCAATCCCATGGTATATTGAATATTTTGCCAACATGACCCTTCAAAGACATGGATTCTTCTTTAACCTTTCTTATTCATTGTTCAAATTTCACAACATGTGAAGCAACTACAAATACTATGGTCAGGTGCATCTTATCACTTTTAAAAAAGGGGCAGCAAATGCTTAGCTTTCCTAATAATCAAAGAAATATGCATTAACATAAGAGAATAAATTATAGTCGGAAGAGTTGAAGATTTTTTGTAGTGAGTAATACCCAATGTTGTTGTTGTTATGTGCCGTTGAGTCGCCTGCGACTCATAGCGACCCTATGTACAGCAGCCCTAA
>NW_006400028.1:2441469-2462864 GCF_000299155.1 Elephantulus edwardii
AGTTCAGGCTGCTTTGAAGGAAATGGCAAAAAATAAGGCTCCAGGAATAGATGGTATACCAATTGACATATTTCAGTTAACAGATGCTGCCCTGGACATGCTCACCAAGTTGTGCCAAGAAATCTGGAGAACGACCACTTGGCCAATACCCAATAGGTGAGGAAATATAACTCTCAGACACTGTTAATAGGAAGTCAGTTAGAGAATATTTATTAAAATGTTAGGTATATTTTATACCAGTTAATCTAGCAATTTCACTTGTAGGGATTATTTTTTAGAAAAATTACAAATTAGAAAAAATAAATGTAAAAGGGCATTTGTTGCACAATTCTTTGGAATACTGAAAATTTTTAAACAATGCAGATTTTACAGTAACTGAGTGGTAAAATTCTTTATGATTGGTAGGATTTTATGTGTAGGGAGAAAGCCAAACCCACATTGCCTTGTAACACTTTTTTTCATAGTTGATTGCAACACATGCTGTTGTTGTTGTTATGTGCTATAGAGCCGCTTGTGACTCATATCAACCCTATGTACAACTGCTCTGAACCCTGCTATAGCCTGTGCCAACCTTAGTGTCTCTGACACACCTACCTCCATTACTCCTATCACTGAATCAATCCATGTCATTGAGGGTCTTCGTCTCTTGTGCTGTCCCTCCACCCTCCCAAATATGATGTTCCTCTCCAAGTACTGGTCCCTCCTTGCAGCATGCACAAAGTATGTCAAATGAAGCTTCACTTGCCTCCAAGGAGCAGCCTCTCCAGGACGAACCTGTTTATTTTCCTTGCAGTCCATGGTATATTCAGTAGTCTTCTCCAATGCCACAGCTCAAAGGCATCAATTCTTCTATAATACCTAGTAATTGTCTAGCTTTCTGAAGCATAGCAAGTACTTGTGAAGACTGTGGACTGTATCAGGCACACCTTAGTCTCCAGACTGATATCACTGCTTTTCAGTACCCTGGAGAGGTCCCTGACAGCAGACTTTACCAGTGCAATTTGTCATTTTGATTCCCTGGATGGTGGTACCAACAATGTTGATTGTAGAGCCAAGCAAACTGAAGCTGTTAACAATCTCAGTGTCTTCACTGTCTATCATGATGCTGCCATTTGGTCCCATGGTGAAAATTTTTGTTTTCTTGTTGAGCTTCAATTCATATTGAAGGCTGCAGTCCTTGACCTTCGGCAACAAGCACTTCAGGTCCTCAGTTTCGGTAAGCAGGGTTGTGTCATCTCCATAACAGATTGTTGATGAGTCTACCTCCAATCCTGTTGCCATATTCCTCCTCATAGAGCCCAGCCTCCCAGATTATCTGATCTACATATAGATTGAGGAGATATGGAAATAGGATACATCCCTGGTATGTCTGACATACTTTGGACATGATGTAAAGAGAGACAGGTCCTTGGAGAGGGACATCATGCTTGGTAGGGTGGAAGGACAGTGCAGGAGGGGAAGTCCCTTTATGAGGTGGACTGATTCAGTGACTGGGGTAATCGGGATGGGTGTGTCAGAAGCAATGTAATTGGCACAGGATAGAGCAGGGTTTAGGGTTGTTGTACATAGGGTCGCTATGAGTCGCAAACGACTCGAAGGCACATAACAACAGCAGTACTACAGCCTCTTCTAACTCCAGTCTGCACATCTGGCAGTTCTGTTGATTTCACCTCAGCCAGGGAGCGAGAAAGAGAGTGCAACCCTACAAGGCAGTTATGCAACACATAGTGACCCAGTAACTGCACTGCAGGGTTCTTGTCTTTCTGTTTCCCTCCACCCAAGTTATGGGATTTATTAGGAAAATAACCAGTTACAATTCAATTTAGGAACATCCAAGGTACAATCCTTCAATCAGGATAGCTTCTTCTCAAGCCTGCTCACAGGCAGGTCTCCTTTTGACCTTTAGCTTCACACCTCTGGCCCCTGCCTCAGGGCCCTGGACCAGTATGACCCATCTCTTTTAGTAGTTTTATGGATTATACACATAAATTCTGTCTTTCACACAGCTCTGTCCCTTCTGCCTCTCTGCACCTTCTACTGCTGCTTTCTTTCCTTTTTTAATACTACATGGGTGGCTTAAGCCACATGCATTTAATAATCTTCACTGGCAGAGAGTTAAAATGAAAATTATTTGGCAGGATCCCCAAATCAATAAATAAGGAATTCAGATACAAATGATCAAAAGAGGGGATTGTTACCTATCCCAAGGCCTCAAAGATAGGAGTCTAGGTTTCAGGGTGAATTTGGAGGTAGAACTCTGTGAAAGGCAGTTGTGACAGGAGCTATCTGTCCAACAGCAGTCTCTGGGCTAGCCCTGCTCCCTTTTCAGGCTCAGGGCATGAAGGAAAAGCAGGGAGTTGACTTTGTAAAGCTCTAGAGCAACCTGAGTGGAGGCTAAGATGTGCTGAGGGGACAAACTCATTTAGAGTATTTAGAAGAAAATTCCTGATGGCCTTGGCCACCAAAATTTTGCATCTGTTATAGCTGTTCAATGGTAGTCAAAATGTTCACTTCACTAGGGATGTGTGGACCACTGTGGACCTTTGGAATGAAAGTGTATCCCGTAGATGCATAGACAACATCGATGCATTCATGAACATCTGCCTGGCCAGTGTCACCTACAGACTATTAGGGCCAGCCATCAGGTTGAGCTGAATGACCTCTTTGTAACAAGCCATAGTGTTCACTATGTCCACATGCCCAATGACATGCTGCTTCTTTCTTGGTGGTAGTGAGATTCCTTTGCCCTATAGAGTTTCCAAAGCAAAGGAAGCAGTTGTACTTGGTGGTGGGTAGCACCACATATTCCATATCCTTCTTTATTCCTGATTCTCCTCCTTTCTCTGTTGCGTAAAAAAAAAAAGAAAGGCCTACTGACATGCCTTGGATGGTCACTTACATGCTGTTTAGACCCTATGCGGTGAACTAAGATGTAGACTAGATTCACTAAACATGTTATTAGGCCATTTCATGGAGATGTCCAATGAAACCATGGCCCTAAAGCTCTAAATCAAGGGATCACATCCCTCCTGTGCGGATTTTGGTTAGAGATGATTTGCCTCAGCTGCGCTCTCTCTTTCTTTCTCTTTTGTGTCCTGATTGTAAATAACCTGCCTTAAAACTTCAAGCAATTAAACTTTCTACAGGTATGCAACTTAACTGGTGGCAATTACAGTTTAAAGAGACATTTGACATTACTTGATTGGAGTTTCTTTCCAATGATGTTTTGGTAGTAGGGTTGAAAAGTGAATGTAAAATTATAAAATGGGAACAATAACTAAGTTTGTGCGTTCAAGATATTTAACTGTAAAATGCAAGAAAGACCAGTAGGAGAGACCCAGTTGAGAGAGAATTATTTCTCTTCTCCAAACTTTTTATTTATATAGACTTTTGGATTGATATAGTACAGAATCATATAGTATTACCCTTCATCCACTTTCCCCTAATGTTAAAATCTTATATAACTATAGTACTTTTAATAAAAACTAAGAAATTAAATTGATGCAATGCTTTTAATTACATACAAGATTTTACTCACATTTCACCAGTTTTTCCACTAAGTAGGAAAGATTAATTTTTAAGATATTTTGGACTGGTAAAAGTCTAAACTGTCCATTTCTGAAGGACAAGGAATTTGTTATCAAGTCATCAAGTCGACTGTGACTCACAGCAACCCTGTGAAGATATGAATCTTGCCCTATCCTGCATCATCCTTTGACCTCTGATACACTTGAGTCCATTGTTACAGTCACTGAGTCAGTCCATCTTGTTGGGGGGTTTTGCTGTCTTTCTCTGACTCTCCCTTTCTGAGTAATGCTTTTTTCCATGACCTATGTCTACAAACATTTATAGGAATACCTAAAAAAAAAGATATTCTACAATATAAAGTAAATTTTAATAATGGGAGCAAGTATGTAAATTTACTTCTTTAGCAAATATAGAAGATTTGGATTACAAGATAGCCTGGATTCCCAGAAGTTGATTTTTTTCCTTTTCTCTCCATGAGGAAAAAAATATACCATTCCAGGAAAATTACAGGGTCAATGAAAGGGATGAAGACCCTCCCAAAATGGCTTGATACAGTGACTGCAGCAATGAGTTTTAACAAGTTGAAATGGTGATGGGGGTAAGGATAGAACAGGATTCTAATCAGTTGTTCTTAGGATTGCTATGAGTCATAATCAAGAGCATATGAGAAAGATGTTTACCTGTATTTTGTTATTCCCACTCTTCACAATGTAATCCATACTTTATAATCACTGTCAAATACCTTTACATCATCAGTTAAACACAGGTAAACATCTTTTTTTATATTCCCTGTTTTCAGCTGAGATTCATGTGAAATCATCTTTTGTTCTACATTCTTTTTTGAATCCCGCTTAAGTTTCTGGCAGTTCCCTGTCAATGTTTGACTGCAACCATTTATTAATGATGTTCAGCAAAATTCTGCTTGTGTGTGATATTAATTATATTATTTAATAATGTTAACATTCTGTTGAATCATTTTTGTTTGGAATAAGCACATATATGGATCTCTGCCATTTAATTGGCAAGGTGACTGTCTTCCAGATTTCTTGCTCATAGAAGAGTAAATACTTCTAGCATTGTATCCATTTGTGAAACTAGAGCATTGGTATGGTTTTTCTCATTTCAGGCATGACCAAGGAAGGAACATACCCAAATTTTTTAAACTGGAGTGATATTTAGAACTGAAAAAAATTACAGTTGGAGGCCTAGTAAAACTTCATTTCCTCTTCAGAAAACAAGGGCATCATACTGCATGGCATCCAATTCTCTTTCAGCTTGGCTTCTTTAAAGGGTCAGAAACAGTGGTGCCTTGGTCAAAGATGGCAGCTGACTATACCACTTTGAATGTGTTTTGCTCTCCACAGTTCTGCCAATAACTCAGTCTCATGCATCAAGTTCTTGAAAGGGTTTACTTCACCTTTTCCAAGTCCCCAGTTACGGAGATTCTAGCCATAATTTTTCTCATTTAATTATCATTTTGCACCACTCAGATTTTAAAAATTCAAGCTTATTTTGGTATTTTCTTAATCAAAACTTATTGAACCAGTTAAAACTGTTGGGAAACTTGATTAAAACATCTTATTTGGTTTTTATGCCACTTTTGGGGGCTTGTTTTTCACCAAATTCACCAAAGCCTTCATTGCAGCTTGAACTTCTCCCTTCAGTGTTACTGGTTTTTAATCATGTGCCCCCAGCTGAAATGTCTGGTTATCAGCCAATTCTTTTTGGTACAGTGACTATCCTTTTTATTTTACTCTGTTCTATAATTTTTATTCCTCTTGCATCATTCAATATTTTGTCCCCAGAATACTTCAGTATTGCAACTCAAGGCTTAACTTTTTCTTCAGCTCTTTCAGTGTGAGAAATGCCAAGCATGTTTTTCCCATTTGGCTTTCTAACTCCAGGTCTTTGCATATTCTATTATAATACTTTGTTTTCTTGATCTGTCCTTTGAAATCTTCTTGCAGCTTTTTTACTTCACTTTAGTTGTTCTATTCTCCAGAGCAAATATCAGAGTCTCTTCTTTGGTCCATTATATGTTGCCAAAAGGTTAACAGTTTGAATCCAACTACTGCCCCTCAGGAGGAAGATGGATAGCCTCCTTCCATAAAGATTTACAGCCTCGAAAATTGATGGAGGACCATTAAGCATCTAAATTGACTTTCTGGCAGTGGATTTGGGTTTTGGTTTTTTACTTTCTTTGTATATGGTGTCCTTCATGACCATACCTTATCTTCAGTTTTAGTATTCAGTGCATCAAGCCTCTTCTTCAGATGGTCTTTAAATTCAGGTAGGTTGTACTCAAGGTTGTACTTTAGCTCTCCAAGGCTTATTTTAATTTTTTTTTAACTTGAACTAATGAGCAATTGATGGTTTGTTTCATAGTCTGGCCTTTTTCTCACTGATGATATTGAGCTTCCCCATAATTTTTCTCCACAGGTATGGTGGATGTCTGTGTAGTCACATCATGAAGATCTATATGTGAACTTGCTGTTTATGTTGCTCTAAAAAAGGAATCCTTAATGGTCTTACAAAATTTCTTTGTTGAGTCTTCAACATGATTTCTATTGTCATAGTCATATTTTTCAGCTACTAATTTTTTCTTTGTTCCCAGCTTTCACATTCCTAACACAGTAATTATAAATGTGTTTTGATTGCATGTGTGATAAGTTTCAGACTAGCAAAATTGGTAAATGTCTTCAGTTTCTTAATTTGTAATATACATGTATTATAAAATTAGGTCATGCTATTTTATAATTTCCTTTTCCACTGAACAGTATCTTATGTTGTTGAGTGCTGTTAAGTATGACTCATAAATACGCTGTGAATAATAGATCTGAACTTTGTCCTATCATGCACCATCCTTATCATCCTCTACACAGTTGAATCCATTGCCACAGCTGTTGCCATCTCTTTGAGGGTCTTCCTTTCCTTTTTTGACTCTCCACCTTTCCAAGGATGGTGCCCCTTTCCAAGAATAGTCCCTCTAAGCAACATGTCCAAAATACGTGAAACTAAACTTCACCATCTTTACCTCCAATGAACACTCCGGTTGCACTTTCCCCAATACATATCTTTCAGTTTTTGGCAGTCCATGAGGTATTCAGCACTCTTCCCCAATGCCACAACTCAAATTTATCTGTTCTTCTGCCGTCCTTAGTCATGCATTTTCAAATGCATAGCAGGTGATTGGAAAGTGTGGCTTGAATTAGATGCACTTTAGTCTTTAAACTGACAGCATTGCTCTTCAGGACTTTGGAGAAAGCCCTGACAGCAGACTTTTCCACTGCTATACATATTTTGATCTCCTTACTTCTGGTACCAAGGTTGTTAACTGTGGATCCAAGCAAGATGAAATAGTTGACAATTTGTTAAAATTTTTCTTTTCTCCATCTATCATGATGTTGCTTATCAGTCCAATGATGAAGATTTTTGTTTTCTTAATGTTGAGATGTAATCCATATTGAAGACTGCAGTCCTTGATCTTCTGCAGCAAGCACCTCAGGTCCTTCTCACTTGCAAACAAGCTTATGTCCCCTGCAAAATGCAGATTGTTGATGAACCTTCCTCCAATCCTGATGCCACACTCTTTTCTGGGCCCTTGTATAGGAAGGACAGGGCAGGTACTGGAGACCCAGGTGACTCACTCATTGTGTGACTTGAGTTAATACAGAGCTAAATGTTCCCCTGGTAGTTAAGGCAGCATCAGCTTTTCATTTCTCTTTTCCAGCAAGAAAACACTTAAAGATCTGATACTTGTGATCGATGTATGCCTCCCTCGAGGAAACATCTTTTCCACTAAGATTTAAACACAAAATTAGTAGTTAAAAAATAAAAAATCAAGCTAGTACTCTTGCATAATTTCCTTTTATTTCCAAGCCTAGATGCTTCTTGATGAAGTGGCTCTCTGAGTGTATTAGAAGAGTAATAGGGTGAAAGACTTAATTCCCAATATAGCTACTAATCCTGTTTAATTCCCTGCAGTTTTTTCAGTCCCAGGTTGTTTCTCCTTTCTTTATTAGTTAAAAGACTGGTGAGTACAAACTACAGGAACCTTACGTGTATCTTTCAGGTATCAGAGTTTGTGATTTGGGGGAGGTGATGCTGCTTAAATTATTTGGAAGGAATGTTTTCAAAGTATTGGTCCTTGAATTTTACGTCAACAAGAAAGTTTCTTCTGTTTTTGGAACTGTGGTGACAGCTTTCACGTTGCTTTCCATATCTTATGTATTTCAAAGTCATTTCATCTCGACCAGATGAACTGAAATCTCTCAGTGTAGATGTGGATGTGTGCCTTAAATCAACCAAGTGACCTTTTTTTAGGTATTTTTTTCATATAAAGTCTGGATATTTAAGTTCAACCGAACCTGTAAAATACCTAATTTTCTGATAAATGAGAATTTATAAAAGCTATGCAGAAAAGAGCAGGGGGGAAGGTAATTAGGTTCCAATGTAGAAAATAAAGTTTAATTGCTTTTATGTGTGTAAAATATATCAAACGACTAAATACTATTTCTACAAATACATGTAAAAGTTTGATGAGTTCTTTGTTTCTACATAGTTCAATCCTTGATGCTACAGTCTGTAAATATTGATGTTGCATAGTTTCAGCTACACTGTATCTTTGCCTTATTTAAAAGAAAACACAGGATTCATCACATAATTTTGTGCATGTAATGATGACTATTTATTAATGGTTTCCTACAATGTTTAATGTTTCTGGCATTTTACTTTTTCTGTCTTGCTGTCCCCTTTATCTTTGGGTAAAAATCTCTTGTCTCTATTGTAACTATCATTAGAATCTGGACTCTCTTTCTTCTCCTTTTGTCCTTATAAGGCTATCCTGTTTTATCACTTCCTGCTTCAGCTCCTTACTTTTTCTCTCTTCCCCTCTCCCACTCCTGGGTGGATGCTTTCTCCATGTGGCGGAGCTGTAAGTGTTCACAACTGTCTGAAACAGCAGTGACCAGGAGCTGCTCGAGTTTTAACTTTCATTTTACAAAGAACAACATGTTTGAATGTTACAACAGGCAAGTTGTAACTGGCACTTACTTTTTGTTCTTCTAGAACGCTGAAAATCTCCCTCAGCACTGTAGAAGGGGGATCCTGACTGTGTTAAAGAAGAAGTGGGAGAACCCAGTGCTGGGAGCCGAATCACGCACAGAATCCCTGCGAAACAGCAGCACTGAGATTAGGCACAGAGTCGACCACCCGTCTGCTCAAGTGGCAAACAGCTCTGCGTCTGCAGCTGTGGCTGACCCAGTGGACCAAGGCTCTGCCAGCTCAGGATTGGGCTCCTCTCCTAAAGCTCTCACTCAGCACCAGCATCCCCACTTTGAGGACAGGGAGGATCTTCAAGACCACTGCTCAGAAAGTGAAAAAATGGAAAATTTTCTTACTGAATCCAGGCACGAAGGAGGGAAACCTGAAATCAGTGAAAACACAGATGCTCCAGGCAAAATAGAGAAGTACAACGTTCCGCTGAACAGGCTTAAGATGATGTTTGAGAAAGGCGAATCAACTCAAACCAAGGTAAGCATTTAGCGGGTTTAAACCTTGGGAGAGCCAATTCAAACAACTAATTGAAGCATTGGGGTTTTTCTTTCTAATCTAGACAGCTTGAATACCTGCTGTCTTTGATTCAAGCACTGAGTTAATGAAAATTCTTACATTTTTCTCCAGTAAAATTCTCAAGTATTTATGTAAATACTGGTATTTGTGAGCACCAGACTCTCTCTAGAAATGTAATAGAGTTTGACACTGATTGGATTTTATATTTTTGCACACTCTTTTAATTTGTCTTTTTCTGTCTTTTGTCATGTGTAACTCTAGGGTGTGACTCTCTATCCTTTTGCACACAGCTGCCCTTGGAGCATTAAGGCCAGAGTTTAGCTTTAAGACTGAGGCTTAGTTGTCTGTTTGCTAGCCAAATCCCATCTCTTTTCAACTCCCTCATCTGTGCCTTCCAACAAATGTTTTCTATCAGCTAAAATCCTCTCCTAGGAAAAAACCAATGAAGATAGCCAGAATAGCTGTAGCCTTCAGGAATTCTGACTTGCAAATGCACAGGGTTGCATTTTCCTACAACTGCTAATGAAATTTGATCCTTCATGTGGATTGCAGACTGGGTCCCCAGAGGGAATTACTTAACTAGAAAATTAGTTACATATGCTGGTGACTTATAACACAATCCAGAGGCCGCAGCACTGGTAGATTTTTCCAGTTTTTCTCATGCTTTCCTACATATCTGACTTTGTACACGGGATGATTTTTTACGACGGACATTGTAGCGAATAATAAAAAACTGATCTGATAGAGGGTAAAGTCATCATTTAGATGTCATCTAGATAGGAAAGGGGATTTTTTTAAAGCTAAATATTTAGCCCAAATTCCTACATTTGTGAAGGATGAAGCATTCTTTCTGTGGTAAAAATGAGTGTGTTCATCTTCTAGGCCTCAGTTTTGTTACATGTGACTTAGTTAAATCCCTTCCTGTAACTTGCAGTGCTTTCCTGCCTAGAAAAAAAAGTTATGTGTTTGGGAATCCTCTACTTGCGGAAGTGGGAAGGAATTTTTCCAAGCTTTGCAAAGTCAGAACCCTTTCCTATGTATGAGTTTGAGCTATATACTTTAACACTAAAATAAATTAGCAAGAATCTTATGGCTTAAACTCTCTTCTTTGTCGATTTTTTTCTGTTTTTCAGGCAGGCCATTTCTCAGTCCTCTTTATGGTCTTGATAATTTTATTTTTCCTTTCAAATGGGAAGAATTTTAAATAGAGGGAAAGAAATGTCAGAAATCCTAAATAGAGAGGAAGGGGCTTTGTTGTGACTCAAAGCACCATTGTAAGACTCCTTCTAAAAGACCTTGTCAGGGGCAGGACAGCTGATGTCACAGCAGCACATACAATGTGGATTCAGTGCTCCAGGCTAGTGCATGTCAAAACTGGCCTAAGGTAGGAAATGACTGGGACTGCAGCAAACAAAAATGCTGATTATGTGTAAGGAGCTGGTGAGAGACTCTCTTCTCATAAATGTCTGGAGGGAGATGGGTCAGAACAAGCCTATCTTTTTATGCCTTGTCAGAGTGAAGAAGAATCCCTAGAATGAAAAAAATAAGACCAAAAAACCCCGAATATATTTCTGATGTCACTGAGCAGCCTCACTGTGAAAGAATAAGAAGATAACAGGGTTCTAGGAGTGATGTGGGATTTTTTCCCAGTTTTTTGGTGCTTTTTTTACTTCCTCATTAGTCATTTCTCATTTAATGGACTGTTCAGGGATATGAATAGGGGATATAGGCTTTATAACGGTTTCTAAATAAGCATTATTATTCATGTTAGTACTAGTTCTTGTTTAATATCTCTATAAAGATTTTTTTTAAGATTCTGCCCACATTAAGTTAAAGAATAATCAGTTTGAAACTAGGTTATAAGTGTTGTTAACAAGTCAGTTCAGAAATAAATTGAGTACAGGTTGTATGATTATGAGGACCATTTCCTCCATGATAAAACTTGAGAGAATTGGGCTGAATCTCAAATGGCTGAAAGGAGTCAGGGTCCACATAACCAAACTGAGCCCACTGCCAACAAGCCAGTTCAGACTCCTGGTAACCCTCCATCAGGTCTCTGAAGCTATAAATCTTTTTAAGAGTACATTGCCTAAGTTTTCTCCTGCTGAGTGATAGATTCGAACAGTTGACCTTCCAGTTAGCAGCCCAATACATAATACATTATATCACCATCATCCATAGCAAAATCAAACCAAACTCATTGCCATCAAGTCAGTTCTGACTTGTAGTGACCTTCCTTCTCCAAAGGACAGCTGATAGATTCAAACTGTTGACATTTGATTTGGTAGGCTGCCAGGGCTCCTTAATGTCTATATAGATAATGGAAGTTTTTGGTTTTACCCTCCTAAATCTTGAGCTCTGGTGGCCTAGTGGTAAGAACCTGCATTGCAATCCCATAGGCACACAGTTTGAATCCACCACCTGCTACATGAAAGAGAGAAAAGGATGGACAGTCTCCTCCTGTGTGATTTACTGTCTCTGACAGTCTTCTAAATGGTCAGCTAGATGGTTCTGACTTGAGAACACACAACAATAAATCTTGAGTCAAAAAAAAGGTGCATGATCTTTTCATTCACTTGCTATAAGCTGGACAGTGAATAAGGATGAAGTGTGATTGATGCTTTTTAACTGTGATGTTGGAGAACAGTACTTAATAGCACACGGACTTCCAAGAAAACAATCAGATATGTCTTGGAAAATGTGCAGCCACCATGTTCCTTGAAGGCAAGGATGGAGAAGCTTCATCTCACATACTTTGGGCATATTTTTAGGAGAGGTTGTTCTTTGGAAAGGGACATCATGTTTGGAAAGGTAGAGAGAAGAGAAAAGAGATGGATTGAAACAGTGTGTGAACAACAGTTGTATTGGAAATGATAAGGGCGGGATTGAGATCTGTTGTTCATAGGTCAGTATGCATTATGCTCAATATGATGGCACCTAACAACAACCAGTCTATAATTTCTTTAAAAGTAAAGAAATTCTTTTATTCTTTTCTCTATGGTTAGCACAATGGCTTAGCTCTTTGTGTTTATTTAGTTAAAAGGAAGAAAGAAGCTTATAACCTAAATAGTTTCTAAATTATGAGAATGTTCTCTACTTACTCATTACTTTTGGTGAATGGCTAGATTTTTTAGGTCAGATGGTTTACTTGAACAAGATGGTTCTAATATCTATGAGTGAATGAGTCATGAGTGGATTAATGTGACCTATAATCATTGAGTAGCTCTGGTGGCCTACTGATAAGAAGCATGCTGCAATCCCAAAGGTATGTGGTTCAAATCCACCTGTTGCTCTGTGGCAGAAGGATGGACAATATCCTCCCATGCAATTACTACTTCTGAAAACCTGCTGGAGGGTTAGCTGTGGGTCACTTCTCACTCAATGCTAGATAACAACAACTACAACAAAATCATTACTAGAAAAGAGAAATGCTCTAATGACCTATACTAGATGTGGTTTAGCATTCTATGACAACATGAGTTTCGTTTAGTAGGAAATAACTTTTCTAGGCATCCTTTTATGGGAGAAGGGAGAAGAAAGCTAATCAGCTCCTTACAACCATTGTCCATCTAGTGCCACCTTAAAATTTGAATCCATGCTCTTTAGAAGTAAAATGGAATTATTAAAAATGTTTATCTTCCATTTCTAGAATGACAAAAAATGTAGGACGTATATGACAACTCCTTAAGTCTTGGTTATTTGTTTATTTTCTAACATATTTGGCCCACAGAAATCTTTGTATAAGAGTATAGAGACCATCGCTTCTCGGCCTTTTGGCTAAGATCAAGTGAAGAGTATAGAGACCAGACACCCAAGTGGTATATTTCTGCCTTCATAGCCATTTCAAACATTGTCCTTTCTTTGGGTCAAAATTTGACTATTCGCCGTAATGCAAGGAAGTAAGACTGGATATGAACATTCCTGTCTTCTACACAGATTGTGACTACGGCTTCAGTACAGTGTTTCTATCCCCCCCACCCCCCACCCCAATCCCCATCTCAAAAATACATTCATGCTTTTGCAACTAATCAAGAAGGATTGTTGTTATTATGTGCTATCTAGTCAGAACCAGCTCACTTCAGCAGGTTACAGAGAGCGAAGATTGCTCATCTTTCTCCTGTGCAGCAGCTAGTAGATTAGAACTGCCTGCCTTTGGGTTGGCAGGACAACTCCTATCACTAAGCCACCAGAACTCCCTAACCAGGGATAAGAGGTAGTAATGAGAATAAGAAACAATTCTCCTTGTGCATTTTTTATTATCTGTAGTATATTTTAATGTTTTCAGTTAAGTGTCATCATAGGAGAGGAAGACTCTCAGTGAGATAGCTTGACACAGTGACTTCTACAATAGACTTAGACACAGCAGAGATTATGAGGATGGCAGAGGCTTGGGTAGGGTTTAATTCTGTTATACATAGTGAGTTGAATATACATTATGAGTTGAATCCAAGTCCATAGTACTAACAATAACAGCAGATAATGATGTTTTAATTGATTTTAACTTGTTTTAAATTATAAAAATGAACAGTACATTCAGATAAAGTAAAAGTACCTATAAAAAGTGGAAGTTTGCTCTGCCCCACCCTTTTACTTTTTACTACTTCTCCCCTTTGACTCATTGCCCTTGATTCCCTTAGAACTTCTGTTCCCCTTATCAGTGTAAGAATAGATCAAAACACCAACAAAGCTACACTTGTTACTATGAGAATAAAACTGCCCTTATTCAGACAGTCTAACATTTTTGTGGGTTTTTTTCTTATAAGTTCCTGGAAGTGACACTTGGTATTTTGTTTAGCTTTGCATGGTGCTAGTATAAAACATTATCTATGTTGATAGAGGAGAGTGAATCCTTGAGGAGGTAAGGCAAACAAGTTAAAATCAGATCTGTATTCATGAAATCTTTTCCCTGTAGCCAGCCAGTCTATAATATACATGAAACAATTTATATATGCCTCTTAAAGGATGGCGAGGTGTCCATGTTGTTGTTATGTGCTGTCAAGTCACCGGCAACTCATTGGGACCCTATGTACAATAGGTCTGCACCTTGGCCTATCCTGAGCAAATCTCATTGTCTCCAGCACATCTGCTACTATTACCCCAATAATTGTGTCAATCCAGTTCATCCAGGGTCTTCCTCTTCTGCACTGTCCCTCCCTCTATCCTCCCAAACATAATATCTTTCTCCAAGGACAGGTCCCTCCTGGCAACATGCCCAAAGTCTGTGAGACAGAGCTTCAAAATCATTGTCTCTGTGGAGCAGCTTGGTTTCACCCTCTCCAGGACTGACTTGTTTATCTCTTAGCAGTCCATCATGGTATGTTCAATACTCTTTTCCAGTACCACAAGTCAAAGACATCAATTCTTCTTCTATCATCCTTAGTCAGTATCTGTAGCATTTTATTTTTCTCTGTTTGAGTTAATAATTGTACCCCTTCCTTAATTAATATTATCTTAAATTTTTTCCTTGGTTTTATTAATATTTATTTTTTAATTTCTTAAAATTCTCACTTTTTTCAATTTTATTTTATTGTTATTGTGTGTGTGTGTGTGTGTGTGTGTGTGTGTGTGTATGTGTGTACCATCAAATCAGATTTGACTGGTACAGGAGGAAATTGTTCCTCCTTCTCCAGCAAAGCGTCTGGTGGATTTGAACCACATACCTCTGGGATTGCAGTGTAGCTTCTTTCCACTAGGCCACCAGAGCTCGCCTGGTTTTATTAATATTTCTTTAAAAAGTTGTTTAAAACTGCCATTTTTGTCTCCTATGAGCAGCCAGTGGATTCAAACGACTGACCTATCAGCTAACAGTCATGAGTTAGGATGAATACAGTTCTGAGAATGTTCATAATTGGTATTGCTGAGTACCTCAAATCAGAACCACCCTATATCTGACCCTCCAATGGATTTTTAGAGGCAGTTAAATACACAAGATTGCTCATCCTTCTCCTGCTGAGCAGCAGGTAGATTCGTACCAAATAACCTTTGCTTTCTCAGCACACTTCCTTTTTGTTTTGCTTTCAAATCATGGAACATGTGATAGGCTTAGTATGAGAGATAGGATGTGGAGAAAAAGCATTTAGAGAGCCAGTTTGCATCACTGTGGCATCTAATAGAGCCATCCTGGTGTAGGAGACTATACTTCTTAATAGCTTTTAAACAGGTTCATTGAAAATAAATGTTCGTTGAAAAGAAATCTGAGTTTGAGTGGTCTAGAAAGACTTCATTTCTCCCCAACTTTCACTCCCTCTAAGAAGCTCTGGTGGCATAGTATTAAGTGCTTGGCTGATAACCAGAAAATAGGTAGTTTGAATCCCATCAGCTGCTCTGTGGAAAAATATGTGGCAGTTCACTTCTATAAAGATTACAGTCTTGGAAACCCTATAAAACAGTTCTTTCCTGTCCTGTAGGTTGAGTCAGAATCAACTCAGTACCTGTGGGGTTTGGATATTATTGTTTTTGTCTTCCTTCTATTGGAGTGTCTTTGGGATTGCAGCACAGCTTCTTACTACCAGGTCACCAGAGCTCCCTAAGGTATCACTGGGTGAACTCAAACCCCTAATCTTTGGTTCATTGCTGAGTATGTTAGCAGTTTACACTACCCATAACTAAACCTGTTGCCACTGAGTCACTTCCAATTCATAGTGACCCTAAAGGGCAGAGTAGAACTGCCCCACGCATTTCTAAGGCTGCCAGCTTTATGAAAGCAGACATTTGTCATCTCCTGAGCAGCCAGTGGGTACAAACCACTGCCCTTTCAGCTAATAGCCAAGCACAAGTTAGGATGTTATAATCTCTATTTTACAGATAGAAACAGCTGAAGTCAGAGAAGTTAACCGATTATGTCATGTGCCCAGTTAATGTAGAACAAGGACTGAAATTGTCTGTGACCCTTCTACTATATAACACTACTTTCATGGACATTATAAGTAACTGTTGAATAAAAACAACTGTTGACATTCCTACATAACTTTGACATCTAAAGAAAACAAGAAGAATTTAAAAGATATCAACAGCTGTATTCATGAAAATGTTAGTTAACCCTGTAGCTTTCTTTTTCCTTAGCTCCTTCTACATTTTAGAATCTATTTCAACTGATTGGAAAGCATCAGGGCAATGAACAGAATACATTGATTGGCAAGAAATTTGATACTAAAAACTTTTCATTAGGAGCCTGTAGTTTTGAAGTTTGTTATTCTTACTCTTAGCATGGGGATTATGTAGTCATCTGAACAGTAGAGTGTGAACACACCGCTAGAAGTGAAAAGGAAAACAATCTTATAAATGGGGGGAGGGGAATAGCCCTACTAATTTCATACAAAACTCTTGATCCTTTGGTTTTACTAGTTCTGTATTTAGTGTTTAGTGTTTAGTGTCCTTTCGTTTTTGTTTCCATGTCTGTTAGCTTGCATGTTACCGTGATGCTGGAAGTTGTGCCATCAAATTCTGTATCAAAGAATTCTATATCAAATTCTAGTAAGCTCACCCATTGTGAACAGTGGAGTTTACAGATTAGGAAAAAGGACCTAGCAGTTTACTTCTCAAAAAATGGCCAGTGGAAGCCTGAACAATAGCAGTAAAACATTGTCTGATATAGTGATGTAAATCAGCCTCTCAGGATGGAAGACACTGTGGACTTTGTCCTCAAAGTAGAGTTGACTTACTTTAATGACATAAATGGAGTAAAGCTTTTGGTACCTCCATTTGCTAGTGTAGCACGACTCAAAACAAGAAGAAAGGAGGCAATCTTGGAAGTGACTTGCTGTCTCCCAGATCTGTGTAATAAAGTGCTTATGGATATTGCAAAAAAAAAAAAAACCAAACAACAAGAAATAGGTGCAGACGTCCATTAATAATTGGAACATAGAGTGTATGAAGTATGAATTTGGAAAAATTGGTCGTTGTTAAAAAATGAAATGTAACCCTTGAAGAAAGATACCCTATGTATTAATGAGATGGAATGGACTATTACTTGAAGACAGATGTTTTTGTTGTTGTTGATTACCTTCAAGTCGAGCATGACTCATAGCGACCCTATGAACAAAAGGCTTGAAAGCCCCTCTACAACTATTGGCATTTATCAAAGTTCATAGAATTTCCAGAGGCATGTTATTTAGGAAGTGGATGCCACTCCTGCTTCCAAACCTGTCATAGTATGTTATTGTTGTTATGTGCCGTTGAGTCACTTGCAGTGTATAGCGACCCTATATGTACAGCAGCTCTGAACCCTTCCTTGTCCTGAGCGAGTCCCACTAATTCTGACACACCAACCCCCATTACCCCAGTTACTGTATCAATCCATCTCATCTGGTGTCTCCCTCTCCTGCGCTGTCCGTCCACCCTTCTGAGCATGATGTCCTTCTCCAGGGACTGATATCTCCTGGCCACATGCCCAAAGTAAGTGGGGCAGAGCTTAAAAATCCTAGCCTCCAAGGAGAGACTTGGTTTCACCCTCTCCTGGACAGACCTATTTGTTTTCTTGGCAGTCCGTGGTGTGTTCAAGACTCTTCTCCAGCACCATAACTATTCTGTCATCCTTAGTCATGTCCAGCTCTCTGAAGCATAACAAATAATTGAGAAGACCATGGCCTGGATTAGGCACATTTTTGTCTCTAGACTGACATCGTTGCTCTTCAGCACTCTGGAGAGGCCCATGACAGCAGATTTTCCCAATGCAGTTCATCTTTTGAGTTCCTGAATTTTTTAATTTTCTTTCCCGAGTTTTTTTGTTTGTTTGTTTGTTTCCTTATTTTCTCACGACTGGGGCAGTTGGCTTGCCCCATATTAGATGGAGAAGTTGAGATTGTTACCAATTACAGCTTGCTCAGTTCCACAATCAACACTTTTAATACCAGCAGTCAGGAAGTCAAAAGACGAATTGCATTAGAAGACATATAGCCCTACATATTAATGAGATGGATTATACTGTTAATGAGATGATACTGGCTTTTTTTTTATTGAAAGTAAGAGTTATTGAGCTGTATCTTAGTACAGACTCTGGGGTTTGCCCATAGTGCTTTAGAGGTACAAAGCCCGAACATTCTGCCAATTCTTTAGCAGGGAAAGCAGGAAGTTGACAGCCAGGTGGACATTGTAAACAAGTCCATCATCTGTCATCTTCACATGGCCAACAGCCACAGCCAGACACAGGACCTTTTTCATCTGGAATTTGATGGTGGACTCCACCTCGTCTACTTTTGCCACCATGTTCTCATTGTGGGTCAGCAGAGAAGGGAACTTGCCAGCCTTATTCAGGCCTGGGCCTATGATTCTTGGGATCTGCTTGATCAGGATTCAGAGGTCAAAAAGGCATCATACTTCTTAGCCAGCTTTTTTACTAGGTTCTTGTTTTTGTTGAGTTTTTTCAGCGCTTTGATGTCCATGTGGGGGATATCCACAGCCTTGGCTTCATCACAGTGCTGCATATCCCCAAGAACACACAATGAGAACTTGGGGCATAGAGTGGACTTAAGCCTGACAGCCCCTGAGAAGCACTTATCCTTCTGAGGGTCTTAGTTCTTCAAACTTATCTGCAGGTTCACAGTCTCCATTTGCACTGGTTCCCATGCAGGACTTCCCGCACCGCCTTGTAGAGGGTGTCACAAGAGACTTTGCTGCTCCTGGTTCTTAGTGCCACAGTAACCGGAAAAGACCGATATTGGCAATTTTTAATTGAATAAGCATACGGTCTACTATGCTGAATGGCAAATTAAAGAAGAATGGTATCATTAACAGTTTTAGTTTGCTTGGCTCCACGATCAACACTCTTGGTAACAGCAGCCAGGAAATCAAGAGACGAATTGCATTGGGAAAGTCAGCTGTGAGGGACCTCTCAAGAGTACTGAAGAGCAACAACATCAGACTGGAGACTAAGGTGCATCTGATCTGGGCTGTAGTCCTCCCAATTACATGTTATGCATCAGAGAGTTGGACAGTGAATAGGGTTGATAGAAAGAGAATTGATGCCTTTGAGCTGTGGTGCTGGAGAAGAGTGTTGAATATACCATGGACTGCTAGGAGAACAAACAGGTTTGTCCTGGAGGAGGTGAAGCCCGAATGCTCCTTGGAATCAAGGATTCTGAAGCTTTGTCTGACATACTTTGAGCAGGTTGCAAGGAGGAACTGGTCCTTGGAGAGGGACATCATGTTTGGCAGAGTAGAGAGGCGGTGAAGGAGAGGAAGACCGATGAAATGGATCAATTCTGTGACTGTGGGAATAAGTGCATTTGAGATGGCTAGGTTGGCACAGGATAGAACGGCATTTAGAACTCTTGTGCATAGGGTCACTATGAGTCGCAAATGACTCGATGGCACATAACAACAACAATCATATGGTCTACTATGCTAAATGGCAAATTAAAGAAGAATGGTATCACATTTGTTGTAAAAAAGACCTCACAGTGTCAATGATACGATAATATCCAAATGTCTACATGGGGAATACCAGTTAATATGACTGGTGGTCAAGTTTTAGGGAGCGCTGGTGGCCTAGCAAGTGGTAAGAAGCAGCATTGCAATCCCAAAGGTACACAGTTTGAATCTACAGCTGCTGCTCCACTGGAAAAGGATGGACAGTCTAATCTCGTGCAATTTCCTGCCTCTGACAACCCGTTGGAGGGTCACCTAGGAGTTGGTTCTGACTCAGTGGCACACAACAACAACAACAACACAGCATGCAAGTTTATGTGCTAGCCACTAATACCAAGCGTGAAAATGTTTATTTTCTTACCAGCTTTTGCAGTCTGAAATTACTTGACTTAAACATGCAATAAAGATACATTGATAATTTACTGTGATTAGCATGCAGATTCAAACAAAGGAAGATCAGTAATTGGAAAATGATGCTTTTAATGATAGAAATTACTCTGGCAGTCACATGATAGAGTTTTGCAAGACCAAGATAAATTCATGGCAATTTTTTTCCCCAGCAGCATAAATGGTAACTGTATACATGGATCTTAGTGGATTAAACACACAGGAATCAAATTTACTTCATCTGTGGGAAGAAAAAAAATGGCATTGTTCTTTGTTCTGATAGTGTCATCAGTCAAAACAAGGTCATAAAATGACTTTCAAACAAATCATGAATTGCTTATTATCCAAGTTCAAGCTAGAGAAAATAAAAAACAAGTCCATAAGAGCCAGAGTACAACCTTGAATATATTCTACCTGAACTTAAACATGGTCTTAAAAACAGGTTTGATGTATTAAGCACTAATGACTATAGACTATATGAATTGAGAAATTACTTCAAGGACAACAGACATGAAGAAAGCAAAAGGTTGTTAAAGAAAAGAACAAAATGAATGTTAAAATTAATTAAAAGGCAAGAAGAAAATATTTTAACTTTTTAAAAAGGGAAGAAGAAAGAAAATAATAAAATGAATGTACGAAAAGTTGCTTTTGAAACAAACAGATATGTCTTGGAGAGGGTGCAAGCCAGAGTGCTCCTTGTAGACAAAGATGACAAAACTTAGTCTCATGTACTTTGGACATGTTTCTACGAAAGGATATTCCTTGAGAGGGACATCATGCTTGGAAAGGTGCAGAGTCAGTGAAAGAGAGGAAAAATCTCAATGAGATGGATTGACACAGTGACTGCAGCAATGAGAGCAAGTGTAATAGATGTTGAAGATGGCACAGGGTTCAGACCTGTTGTTCATAGCATCACTATGAGATGTAGTTGACTCAACAGCACCTAGCAATACCAATAAAGCATGTAGAGGAAATGATTAACTAGAACTGAATAGAGGATCTCAGAGGTATTCTTATGACGTTTTCATAGATGTGGAGTTAGAAAAACAAAAGAGAAAGATCACACTTAACATTTCTCAAGCTGGAAGAAAAAATTCCAGCCTTTCAATACTGAAGAATTCTGTGAACAAATTACTGACACAAGAAGCATCAGAAGAAGGAAGAAATACACAGAGCCATTGCACTAAAAAAAATGAAAATGGTTGATAATTCAAGAGGTTACATATGACCAAGAAACTGGTGGTATTGAAGGAAGATGCTCAAGCTGCACTGATGGTTCCAGGAATTGACAAAATAGCAGCTGAG
The DNA here is from genome assembly GCF_000299155.1 of Elephantulus edwardii. NCBI lineage: Eukaryota > Metazoa > Chordata > Mammalia > Macroscelidea > Macroscelididae > Elephantulus > Elephantulus edwardii. The sequence goes on from NW_006400028.1 coordinate 2,462,626, forward strand.
ATGTTTCAACAAATGACTGCAACTCTGGAAACATTCAGTCATCTGTTCCAACAAAGTAAGAATGTACTTCCATCAGCCCAACCAATGAAATAGATCCATGTTTTTTCCCATTTCAAAAAAAAGATGATCCAAAATGAAATGGAATTTGTTCCTAGCTTTTCTGTAATGAAGTTTATAGTCCTTGGTTTTAGTCCTAGGTCCATGATCCACCTTGAGTTGGTTTTTGTGTATGGAGTGAG
>NW_006400028.1:2464994-2471181 GCF_000299155.1 Elephantulus edwardii
GTCCTCCCTTTCCCCCTTCACATCAACACCCCTGTTCAGCATGAAGAAGCCAGAAAGTCTGAATCCAGTTCCCAAATCAATAAGACAGTTGGTTTAATTGCCATTGGAAAATGCTTACCATTCCCCTATAGCATCTGGTCCCCACTGGATCCTTTTCATTTCCTTCACCTGCTCTCTCCACCAACCAAATTGTGCAGCTCTGCAACTGCATCCTTGCCCATCCTCACCCTTCTTCCGCCAACCCTCACTTCCTTGTATCCCCATTATGTTTTTCCCAATAAAAAAAAAATAAAAAAAGAATCTTGGCTGAAAGCAGAGAATACCAACCAGAACGATAATTAAAACCAAAACCAAACCCACTTCCATTGAATTCACTCCAGCTTATGACAGTCTCCCAGCAGGTTTCCAAGGCGGTAAATTTTTACAGTAGTAAACTGCCTTATCATGCTCCTGAAGACCATGACTATGCAAAAGGCATTCTTTCTGTGGATCATGAAAAAAAAGATGGATAACATTGAGAAGAAAGAGAATTCCAGAACACTTAATTATGCAGAACCTGAACATAAACTAAGAGGCATTTGGAACAGAATAAGGAGATAACCTCATGGTTTAAAAATCAGGAAAGGTATACACTAGAATTATATTTTGTCACCATATTTATTCAGTTTATATGCTGAGCATATAGTCCAGCAAGCTGGATTATATGAATAAGCATGAGACATAGCAATTAGAAGACAACTGGTTAACAGCCTGTAATGAACAGATCATACAGCTTTACTTGCTTAAAGGAAGAGGACTTGAGCACTTTCTGATGAAGACTAAAAAACCTATAGCCTTCAATATGGACTACACCTCAACAGGAAGAAAACAAAAATTGGCCAGTAAACAGCGTGATGATAAGCAGAGAAAAGATTGACATTGTCAATGATTTTATTTTCTTGAATTCACAGTTGCCACCCATGAAAGGAGTAATGACATTACCTAGGCCAAATCTACTGCAAAAGATCTCTTGAAGTATTAAAAAGATGTCATTTTTCAGACTAAAATATACCTGCCCCAACCCATATTTTTAATTGCCTCATATAAATATGGTAAGAAGCTGCACTGTAATCCCAAAGGTACTTGGCTTGAACCACCAGCTGCTCTGCAGGAAAGATGGACAGTCTACTCCTGGGCCGTTTACTGTCTCTGAAAACCCACTGGAGGGTCAGCTAGTTATGGGTCTGTTATGGCAAGCAACAACTATATATTAATACGAAAATTCAACTATAAGGAACATGAAATGAGAACTGATGCCTTTGAATTATGATGCTGCCTAACAGTACTGAATGTACCATGGAATGAGAGAAAGAGAAATCTTTCTTGGAAAATTTGTTCCTTAGAAGATTTGTTCACTTAGAAGTGAGAACCGCAGACTTCCTCTCACATACTTTAGACATTATGTTATCAAGATGGAATGTCCTTGGAAAAAGACACTGTGTTTGATTGAGTAGAGGGTTATCAAGAAAGGAAAACCTTCAATGTGATGGAGTAACATGGTAACTGCAACAGTGAGCTCAAGCACAGCAAGTGAGGAAGAGTGGAGGGACATTGTTATATTCTGTTGAACAGAGTGTTACTATGATTTGTAATCTGCTCAACAATACCTAACAAGAACATCTGTCAAGAATAACAATTTGTATGTATATGTCTGTGCCTTCTACATATCTTATAGTTCATACAGTTATCATTTTACAGAAATAGAATATTTTGTTGTACTGTTTAATCACTCCTCAATTTTTAGATTGTGTTTTTGCTAATAGAAGTGTTCTAAACCAAGGTGTGTGGTTCAAATCCACCAGATGTTCCACTGGAGAAGGATGGGCAATCTCCTCCTGTGCCAGACAGATCTGACTGACAGCACACAACGAGAAAAGAAGTAGGGGAGAATGTTCTAAACCTCATGGCAGAAACTGTATAAACACAAATGCACACACCTGATTTTCTTTGGACAGTATTACTGAAATGATCATAGTCAAAACATGCATTTAGTTAAACCTTACATATTTTCAGCCTGTTCTCAATGACCAGTATTTTGTAATAACACCCTCACAATAAAGCTATCCCGGCACTTGGATCTACTACCCAATTCCTTCTATGTCCATTGTTTTTCTTAAATGGAGTCTGTGTTTTCTCAGAGGGTTTCTGGAAATTTTTCTCTCTTCATAATGTGAAAAAAAATTAGGGCATATTTTATCTGAGCCCCTCCCTCTCAGCATAGTTCATCAAGGTCTCATTTTTTCTTAGAAGCCTTTCTTCCTTAATGTTTTTCTTTGGAGGTACTGTTAGTGTTTGTTGTTAAGTGCCATCAAGTCGAGTACTACTCATAGCCCTGTGAACAGACTTGAACGCTGCCCTATCCTGTGCCATCTTCATCATCTTTGATACGCTTGAGCCCATTACTGCAGTTATTGTGTCAATCCAACTCATTGGGGTCTTCCTCTTTCACTGACACCTCTACCTTTTCAAGCCAAAAGATCCCATTATAAAAACAAAACCAAACCCAAAACTAACTCAACTCACTGCCATTGAGCTGAATTCCAACTGTGATCCTCCATCAGATTCCCAAGGCTGTGAATCATAACCAGAGGAGACTGCCCTTTCTCCGGGTGACTTTGAACTCACCATTTTGATTAGCAGTACAGTATCCTTCAGACTATGTCACCAAAGCTCCTAGATGACACAGATGGTTAAGCAATCTACAGCAACCTGATGGAAGTTCAAGCTTACCCAGAGGCGACGTGAAAAACAGTGCTGAAGCAAACAGTTTACTTGAGAAGAATCATATCCTTGAAAACCTTCTGGGGAAGTCTGCTCAGTACACTTGAAGTAGCTGTGAGTCAGAATCAACTCTAGCAATAACAGTAGAGAGTCAGAGGAAAGGTCAGAATCTAAAGGTTAAAGGAAAAAGAAGTTGCTAAGAGAGAGAAAGAGCTGTCAGGTCTAGTCTAGGTTAAACCTCTGGTAAGTGAGTTGAGAATCAGCTTTTAAAAAGAATTTGTCTGAAAGTAGGGGTAGAGGAGACAGAGAACCATTCTTTAGTACTTAAATATTTGGACTCTAGTTTATTTCTTTTTAAAAAAATCCAGGAAAAAGTAGTAATAGATCTCTGTCTGTACATGTTGGTGCTTTTTTGTTTGTTTGCTTCTAGAGTTACAAAGAATGTTTTAGGGGTGTTCACATAAGAGTTAGAGTCAGCTGACAGGAAAGAGGACTTGTGAGATGGGTTGAGGCCAAGCCTTAGGAAATTCCAGGAAGTCTTAAAGTGTCTTCTTTTTTCTTAATTTATTATAATGATTTAAGCTCCCTCAAGTGTCTTAGTAAAAAAGTTGAAATGTGATAAAAGCATGTTACCTAAGAGTGTTTTGGTGTCTGAATTCCTGTTTTTCTTCTACTTAGTCTCTTTTCTGTACTTGAGTTATAATGAAGGAAACCCTTCCTTCTTCCTGTACCTCAAATTACCGCTTGTAAATAAAATGAGGATTACAAAATCCAAAATGAGTTTGTGACCTTATTGTTATTAATATATAAATGGCATGGAAGTTAAAAGATATTGAAGAGAATAAAAAGCTCAGTTCTTCATATGGGATCTTGTTAAAGCCATTTCCTCTCAGAGATGTAGTCTTCTTCAGTAGTGTCAAGGTAACCTGTTTCACTGTATTTTCACTCTAAGACCAAATGCTTGTATACACTTTTTTAGTACTTCTTGTTGTTGAGTACCATCAAATCAGAAACGACCCCTAGCTGAACCTCCAGCAGATTTTCAGAGGCTCTTAATCGCACTGGAGGAGATTATCTATCCTTTTCCTGCAGAGCAGCTGATAAATTTGAGCCACATGCCTTTGGGATTGCAGTGCATACAGTCTCTTACCACTAAGCTACCAGAGCTTTAGGACTTACCAGGAGGGGAAAAAAGAATTAAGTGTATTGATAGCCTCAGAAAATACTTTAAAATTTAATAATTTTTAAATTTTTCAACCAATTGTTGAATAAATAGCTAGGAAAGAGTGAAAAGGGGTGAAAATTTGGTATTTTTGTCATCTAAAACCAGCATTGCAAAATCTAAAAACTACATGTTCTGGTTCTGAAAATGGATTTGCTCCCTGTAATACTAAAAGCAGGGCTTTTGCTTGGAGCAGAGAGGGATATATGGTTAGAACTACCAACAGAAAATGGAACTTTGCAAGTTACAACATGTAACAAATATTCTTGAAATTGCACTTGAACTTTACTTTTGACAGAAAGTAAATATTTGAAATGTTGTTCCATATTAAGAAGACAGAACTCATTCCCTTCTGGTAAAAAAAAAAAACAACAAACCAACAAAGCCCTCACCGTCCCACCTCTTCCCCTTGCTTTCTCATTGTTTAAATCCTGAAATTCCAATTTTTATAGTGATCATTTTATTTTATGATACAGCAACGTTTGGTACAAATCTTTGGAATTTCCATTCTTTTCATAATCAACCAATGAGAAATGTGTTGAAAACAAAACAAAATATGTGGGTGGAGAATGTCCTGCCAAACCTGACCTTCCCCTTGGCTATAGTGGCCTTTGTTTCCAGACAAGGCCACACCTGTATATATGTCATAAGTTGTAAGGGGAAGATTGATCTTGGTACAACAGAACTAAGTATGATGTGGCATGGTTAGAATTCCTACAGTTTATTTTGGTATTTATTAAAATAAATTTAATGAATATTTTATTTTGGTTTATAATTAAAAGAACCCCATTAATAACGTGAACCACAAAGCTGACTGTATATACTGAATTTATAGGAAATGAGAGTGTGCAGCCAGAGTGCTCTTTGGAGGCCAGGATTAAGAGTCTTCACCTCCCATACTTCAGGCATGTTGCTAGGAGGAAATATTCCTTGGAGAGGAATGTGATGCTGGGAAGGGTGGAGAGTCAGTGAAGAAGAAAAAGACCCTCAACTGGGTGGATTGACACAGTGACTCCCGCAATGGGCTCTAGTGTATCAGGAAATGTAAAGATGACGCAGGATAGAACAGAGTTCAGATCTGCTGTTCATAGGGTCACTATGAGTCATACTCGAGTTGATAGCACATAACAACAAGAAGAAGTCTAATTGATTACACAGTGGTTAAAATGATAAGTTACTAACAGAAAGGTTGGCAGTTGGAACCCACCACCTACTCCAAGGGAAAAAGATATGGTAATCTGCTTCAGTATAGATTTACAGTCTTAGAAACCTATGGGGCACTTCTGCTCTGCCCTGTAGTATTGCTATAAGTCAGACATGACAGCAAAGGGTTTGAGACTTTTGTTTCTTTGTTTATGCTCTTTTATTTTTAAAAAAATCAACTTATTAAAAAAATCAACTTATTAACATTGAATATGCACTGACTCATAGCTGACTCTCCAGCAGGTTTTTGAAGACTCAGTCACAAAGGAGGAGATTGCTCATCTTTCTCCCTTGGAGCTGCTGATGGATTTGAACCCCCCAGAGAGATTCCACCTTTGAGTTAATAGTGCAGTTCCCTGCAGACTATGCCTCTAGAACTCCTTGTACTTTTACTAGAGGGATACAAGCTGTGTGGCTCTGGTTCCTTCCTTCCTTCCTTCCTTCCTTCCTTCCTCTTTCTTCTCTCTCTCTCTTTCTTTCTCTCTCTCTTTTTCTCTCTCTCCCTCCCTCCCTCCTACCCTCCCTCCCTCCCTTCCTTCCTTCCTTCCTTCCCAGTGTTGCACATTTTCTCCCCACTCTCCCCAGCCCACCCTGCAATGAACCTCTTATTCCAGATTGTTTTCATACGTATGTGACTCCGATTTCTTAAGTGACGTATTTCAGGTCTTAAAAAGTAGTTAATTTTTTGGTGTGAGCAGGGTTTAGGGCTGTTGTACATAGGGTCGTTATGAGTCGCAAATGACGGCACATAACGACAACAACAATGGGAAAAGTAGTTGTTGTTGTTATGTGCCATCGAGTCACTTGTGACTCATAGCGACCCTGTGTACAAGAGCCCTAAGTGCTGTTCTATCCTGTGCCAACCTCGCCATCTCAGACACACTCATTCCCACCACTCCACTCACAAAATCGATCCATCTCATCGAGGGTCTTCCTCTCCTGTGCCGTCCCTCCACTCTCCCAAACATGATGTCCCTCTCCAAGGACCAGTTCCTCCTTGCA
>NW_006400028.1:2471281-2472071 GCF_000299155.1 Elephantulus edwardii
AAAAAAAAAAAAAGAAATGGAATTATCAAACATCATTGTCATGGAGTCAGAATCAACTAGAAGTTGACCCTGCAGCAAGTTTTTGCTCTGGTGGCTTAGTGGTAAGAAACTACACTGTCAATGCAAAGGTACATGGTTCGAATCCACAAGCTGTTCCATGGGAGAAAGATTGTCTGTCTTCTCCCATGTAACTTATTGCCTCTGAAAACCTGCTGAGGTCAGCTAGGACTCTGGTACACAGCAACAACAACTTCCTCAGGAGGATATTGCCCATGTTTCTCTTTCTGGTGGATTAGAGCCACTGGTGGATTCAGACATCCAGAGAGACATGGCCTTTGGCTTAGCAGCACAGTGCCTTGCAGACGATCCCACCAGAGCGCCCTGTTTTGTTTATTACTTATAAATAAAATTTTGCTGAAGATACTTCAAAAACAGTTGCAGCAAAACATCTATAGGGTATTGCCAGATCCCAACTAGATCCCAGAAGAAGGCATGTAATAAGGGATAGATTATTTTTCCTTCTTCCTAACATAATTTGTTAAGAATCTTGCCTGACTAGGGTATCCAGAGAATTTTATCTAGGCTACTTTCTGCCACCCTCTCCCCCAGTAAACCTGAAAGCAATACCCCCAAAGCCCTTCTATTTGTAACTCACAAGTTTGTACTCTCTAGGTTTGCTCCCTTTCCTATAGGTAACCTTAAAACTGAGTTTTATTCCAGACCTGACCTTGAACCCAGTGCCACTGACAAAAAGGAAATACAACTGCCAGCTAAGGAAGCAAAGGAGGAT
>NW_006400028.1:2475525-2477077 GCF_000299155.1 Elephantulus edwardii
GCCAAGATCCATCTAACATTAACTATAATATCCCTAGTACCACAACCTCTTCTAAATCCAGCCTGCACATCTGGCAGTTCTCTGTTGACATATTGTTCCAAATGTTTTTGGATAATTTTCAGCAGAATCTTGCTTGCATGTGCTAACAATGATATTGTTCGATAATTTCCACGCTCTGTTGGGTCACCTTTCTTTGGAATGGGAACAAATATCGGTCTCTTCCTGTCAGTTGACCAGCTGACTGTCCTCCAGATTTCCTGGCACAACTTAGTGAGCACATCCAGGACAACATCTGTTTGTTGAAATAAATCAATTGGTATGCTGTCAACTCCTGGAGCCTTGTTTTGTGCCAATTCCTTCAGAGCAACTTGAACTTCCTCCTTCATCACCTTAGGCTCTTCTTGCTCATATGTTATTTAATGAAATTCCTCTGTGTCAGCCAATTCCTTCTGATACAGTGACTCTATGTACTCCTTCCATCTTCTTTTGATACTTCCTGGATCATTTAATATTCTACCCAAAGTATCCTTAAGTATTGCCACCTGTGGCTTGAATTTGTTTATCAGCTCCTTCAGCTTAAGAAACGCTGAGCAAGTCCAGCCCTTTTGATTTTCTGTAAAAAGTAGTAGTTTCACCTTTTAAAGTTTATTCTTTATTAGCTATCCACAGAATATGACACCTTAATGATTACTAATATTGAATTTTAAAATGGGCCACATGTTCTACATTTCTGTAATAAGATATTTCACAAATCTGTCCTGCTCCAAGGTTATCTGGAAATAAATTGAGATTTGACTGATAGGATCTGGTAAAGGCGCTATTACAAACTGACAAAGGAGATATACTATGTGTGGAAATACTGTATTAACACTAAGCAGCTTTCTCTTGAACTACATTTCCAGTGTTTAGAAGCTATAATTTATAACTTTAATTGGAAATCTACACTAGATATGAGGGATCTGTGGTCACTTAGTCTATGTGAAGCTGCACATTGATCTACAGTTTGCTTGCTCCTCTCTAACATTTTTGATCCACTAGCAGCTCTCCAGGAAGAAGACAGGCAGTCTCCTCCAGTGCAGCTTACAACCTCTGAAAACCTGCTGGAGGGTCAATTATGAATCACTTCTGACTCAGTGACAATAAAGGGGTTTTTTTGCCTCTAGATACGAAAGATGTAACTGAAGTGACTTAAAGAAATCATGGAGTACTATATATATTTCACACACACACACACACACACACACACACACACACACACACACACCTAGTATATGAACAGGACTTTGTTGCATGGTCTGAGAGGGACGCCAAGTAACCACACACAGAGAAGGTAAAAATGGTGTCAACTTATTATATATTTGTATGCAAAACTTTTACTTGGACCAGGAGGCAGTAGTCAGAACAGAGCAAGGAAACACTGCATGGTTCAAAATTGGGAAGGGTATGCATCAAGGATGTGTCCTATCTCCATTGTGGCATCAGGATTGGTGGAAGATGTATTAACAATCTGCGTTATGCAGATGACACAACCCTGCTTGCTGAAACTGAGGAG
>NW_006400028.1:2477882-2488408 GCF_000299155.1 Elephantulus edwardii
TCTGAATTATATCACTCAATTCCTCTGGAGTTGGAGGTGGAGGAAATTCATCCCCCTCTGTACCAGATTCACAATCACTCTCTTCTGAAGAGCTTTTTTCTCCTAATTTTTCATACATCTCCTCTTCAGACGGTAATGATTTTAATGCTAATAAGATCAAATCACATAATGACCAAACCGAAACCGGTATCGCATCTCCCTCTTGCTGAGCTCTTTGTAAAGCTCGCATAACCTCTTGCCAACATTTTGAGTTTAACTGCTTTCTATTTGCTGGTTTAAACCAACGACAGTGTTTCTGCACATACTGAAACAACTGTGAAAATGACTTTTCTCTTTTACCCCTGAGCTCTTAAGTAATTCCTTAATTAATGTAATGTACTGAGCTTCAGAAGATGGGCTGTTTCCCATGACTCTTTTTTATCAATTCTACCTCTGAATTTATAATACGTTTTCAGAGGGCGGGGTATACTCCCCATGAAATATTTTTCTTCCCTTAAATTTGCCCTTTAAGGGGTGAGAGAATCCTCATGAAAATTTTTTCTAATTCTATCCGTAACGTCCAAGGAGTGAAGATTCTCTCATGACCCTGTTTTTAATTTTCCCGAAAGTTTCACTTACCCTGAGCAAATTCCCTTCCGGTTCCTGGTGTCTGCTCGAAAAAGAGAAAGAAAGAGAAACCACTACCTTATCCAAAGAAAAACCACCACCTTGTCCCAAATTCGGGCGCCAGAATGTTGCAGACTGAGTGTCCCAAAGAATAGAATAATTTTATAATAAAGAGACAGACAGCCAGGAATGAGATAGAGCAGAGAGCGTAAAACAGGGGGTCAGCAGTTCTTGACTGAAGACCTCGAGCCATGCTTCTCTGAGTATTTATATAGAATCACAAGGAAGTACAAAACAAAGGATAATGGTGAAATCTTTTACAGATAAGGCCAAGTTCCTCTTTCTGTTAATCTTAAGAGGGAGGGATTCATTAGATAAAAACTAAGAACAATGTTGACTCCTAAGGAATGCCCCAGTGTCACAAGGTGACCTCCTAAGGAATGCCCCAGTGTCACAAGGTGACCTTCAGCTTATATTAAGCCTCCCTCATTTCCTGATACAGCATTTGGTCTACTATTGTTAAATTTGATAGGAGTGACAGGGAATGGCAAAGGACGCATGGACAAAGGAGATTAATCAGAACTGGTTTTGATGGGGACTATGGCAACATGACAATGGAAGCTGATCCTCAAGGAATGCTGCTTTACTGGAAATATTTTTGTGAACTTATTTTGCTTTCTTGGTTATATTTGTTTGATTATATATAAAGGATTAAGAGACAAGCAAGAATGAATCCTGAAGAAGAAAAATTATACTCATCTTGATGATCACAAAATTATAATTTAAACAAAAGAGGGGGGAATGAGGGAAGCCGAATATCAAATTTAACAGTAGTAGACCAAATGCTGTATCGGGAAATGAGGGAAGCTTAATACAAGCTGAAGGTCACCTTGTGACACTGGGGCATTCCTTAGGAGGTCACCTTGTGGCACGGGCATTCCTTAGGAGTCAACATTGTTCTTAGTTTTTATCTAATGAATCCCTCCCTCATTTCCCGATACAGCATTTGGTCTACTATTGTTAAATTTGATATTCGGCTTCCCTCAGTCACTAGGAGTAGCAAGTGACTTGATGACACATAACAACAAACAACAACAATCTGTCCTCCACTCTGTAAGTGGTATATATGTGGATAGAAAGCCTTCCCTCAAGTGAACTTATACTCAGTGGAGGGATATCACATGTTTAGTGTGGAGGAAAAGCTAGCTAAACCTATCCAAGTGGGGTAAGGTGGGCTTCCCCGACGTGGTTTCTCAAAACCTAAATCTTAAAAGAACAAACATTTGCAAGACAACAAAAGAATGGAGCATGTGAGGACCCTCGTTTACCATAAAAGCATGGAAAACGTGGATTTCATAGGCATTTGTATTTTCTGTAGGTAAAGGGTAGGACAGACACATCATAGAAGTAGCTGGATAGGTAGAAACACACTGAGAATGGATCTTCTGTGGTATCTGAACACGATTTAATTCTGGGAGTGATAGGGAATCTTTAAAACATTTTGAACAGAACCTCATAATCATGTTTGTATTATGAGATAATTACCTTGGCAGCAGAGAAGAACCTAGATATTTAGGTAAGGATGAAGCAATTCCAAAGGTAGCACCATAGTTCAGGAAGAAGGGGGCAATGTGAACCAAGACAGCAACCACACGGATAAAGTGGGATGGAGAAGGGAATCAGCGGGTTCTGCCATCAGGACTTGGTCGTCTGGAGGTGTGTGTCTTTGTCATGTGGGACATGAGAATTCACTTCCACTAAGTGTTTATACTGAAAAAAAAAATTGAAAAAAAATCTGGAATATAAAAGCTAATGTAAAATTTAATCTCTTCTGAATTTTATTTATAACAGGCTTTTGCAAGTCTCCTTTCTGAACACTGCATTAGGTATTTATTTCCATCTTCTTGGCAAAGCTTACTTTTTGGGTTTTGTTTTCCACACAGATTCTTCAAACCCAGAGCCGAAGTACAGGTGGAAGGAGAATCTGTGAAAACAGCTATTCTCTTGATGACTTGGAAATAGGCCCAGGTAAGCAGAGAGTTTCATGTGAATGAGATTCTAGGAAGTGCTAATTAGTACCATAACCTTTTGACCTTAACATCAATGCCTTCAAAAAAAGAATGACAACTGAGCATTAAGCTCAGTTTAAAACTATCTACATAGGAAGGGGAGCTCTGGTGGCCTAGTGGCAAGAAGCTGCACTGCACTCCCAGAGGAACACGGTTCGAATCCACCAGATGCTCTGCCGGAGAAGGAGGCGCAATATCCTCCTGTACCAGTCAGATCTGATTTGACGGTACACGCACACAAAATAAAAATAAAAATAAAAAAATTAAAAAAAAAAAGAAAAAAAAACTATCTACATAGGATCAAACTGACACCTGGAAAAATTGGGATTTTCTGGTAGTGAGTTTATGAATGGGGAAGGAATAACTCAAAAAAGAGGGTAAGAATGGTTGTGCAACTGAAAGATGGTGATCAGAGTCATTGAATTGTAGATGTAGAAATGGTTGAATTGGCATGTTTTCTTGTGTATATTCTCAACAGCAAAATAAAATTTTTAAAAATTAAGTTTTAAAAAGAAGAGTGGCAGAAATGAAAAGGAAGTATGTCTGTAAGAGATAAGCCATTCTCAAATCATATTATTCTCTCCAAATAACTCTATATTTTTGCCCCAGCTTTGTTAATGATAATCTGTGGTAACCAAGGAATACCTTTCAGAGGTTACAATGGAAATACAGAGAATTTGTTGCACTACAGAGAATTTTGGCTCTGTGGCCATCTGAGGCTTTAGGGCATCCATGCATGGATGATATCCCTTGTCAAGATTGATTAGCCACTATTTCCAGTAGTAACCATAATACCTTTAAAGCAGAAATTCTTTGTTAAGAAAAGGATATATACAGGTACTTCACAAAAGAAAAAAAAAGTATATAATAAGCACAGGAAAATCATCAGCCTCCTAGTAATCAAGAAAATAAATGCAAATTAAAGCTGTCTTGAGATCTCATTTTTTCATCAGTTTTTATAATCTACATTGAGCATGGCCTTTTAATTTTGGGTGAGTGAGGGATTATCATGACCTTATAAATGACAAACTTCTGATTGGTTTTGTTTTTTTTTTAACTTTCAGTAGAAGAAATTGACTACTAAATGATAATGGCCCAAAATTTGGAATCTTGAAACCATTTGAATTGCATTTTATCTTCTATTAAAGCATATTATTTTCATGCTTTCAGGTCAGTTGTCATCATCTGCATTCAACTCAGAGAAAAGTGAAAATAGGCGAAACCTGGAACTCCCACGACTTTCAGAAACCTCCATAAAGGATCGAATGGCCAAGTACCAGGCAGCTGTGTCCAAACAAAGCAGTTCAACCAACTATACAGTATGTGTCTCACATCATTCATTTCCCATCCAGCTCATGGTCACTAACTGCTGCGAAGCAGTAAATATCTTCTAGACCTTTGCTGTGGAGCACTTGCTCAGCCTTGTCCCCTGATGACTATTTCTCACAAAAATTCTACTTTTAGCTTTCTTGGCAATCTTGACCCTGTTCTAGTCCTGACTTTGCCTTCCTAGGCTTTATTCCCATTCCAGTTGTGTTTCTATATCTATAATGTTACCATCCAGTATTATGATTGAGACTTTTCCTGACTCTTAACTGTTTTTTCTTTGTTTTGTTAAAGCACTATTGTTGTGGTGGTGGTGTTGTATGCCATCAAGTCATAACTGACCCTCCAGTGGATTTTTCAGAGGCGTTTAATTGCACAGAAGGAGATTGGCCATCTTCCTCCCAAGGAGCAACTGGTGGATTTGAACCACATGCCTTTGGGATTGCAGCACAGCTTTTTACCACTAGGCTGCCAAAGCTTCCCTAAAGTTGTACTAGTATTGTATAAGTTTTTATAGAACTATATATTTTATTTTCGTTTTTTAATAGGTAAGAGAGATTAGAGAAGAATATTGTCTTTGTTCAGTATTAATGGGGGAACTTTTTTTGTACTTGCCTCCAAGCTTATTTTTCAAAAGAAAAGGCTTTTACAAACTGAAAGAGGTTGTTAATGTGGGAACTTTTTGAAATATTTTATTGAAATATAACTTGTGTAACATAAAATACACTATTTAAAAGTGTACAGTTGCAAGCAACAAATGCTGGCGAGGTTGTGGAGAAACTGGAACCCTTATTTACTGTTGGTGGGAGTGTAAAATAGTGCAACCACAGTGGAAGGTGGGATGGAGCTTTCTCAAAAAGTTGCAAATAGAGATACCATTTGACCCAACAATTCCAATACTGGAAATATACCCCAAAGAGACCATAACTGACATCCAAGAAGATATATGCACTCCCGTGTTTACTGCGGCTTTGTTCACAATAGCAAGGAGTTGGAAACAACCTAAGTGCCCATCAGCAAACTAATGGATAGAGAAGTTGTGGTATTGTCACACAATGGAATACAACACTGCATTGAAAAACAAGGAACTCATACAATATTATTCAAAATGGGTGACCCTGGAGGACATTATGCTAAGTGAAGTATCTCAGTCACTAAAGGACAAATACTGCATGGTGCCACTGTTGTAAAACAGGACTGACATCGGGGTTAGGGGGGCACTGAGAAAGATGGGTTCAATAATGTATACTGCATTGAAGCAGAGGAGGGAGAAAACTGTTTAAAAGGGATATGTGATTAGGTATTTTTGTCATGACAGGAGTCCAGAGCAAAAGCTACATAATGGAGTGGACCTGGGGGAGAGTTTCTAAAACAATGAAAGAATTTTTCTTTTACTTTTCCAAGAGGTAGTGTACTAGTGAGGAGGGTTGGGAGGGGGAAAAAGCGCAACACTGAATGAATGGAAATCCAAAGTCTCTGTAAATTTTCATTGCAATTAATAATAAATTTTTTAAAAATCATTAAAAAATAAATAAAAGTGTACAGTCAGTGATTTTTAGCATATCCACAGATTGTATAACTATCACTGTTATCAATTTCATTACTTTTTTATCACCTCAGAAAGCAACACTAAATGTGTTAGCAGTCACTCCCTCATATCCTGGCAGCCACTAATCTACTGTCTTTATAGATTTGCCTATTATGGACATTCCATATAAATGGAATCATACAATTATTGTTCTACTTAATCTGTAATTCTAATTATGTGATTATTTTCAGAAATAGCAGATGAGAAAAAGAACAGTGGCAGAAAGATGACATGGTCAGTAAGCATAAAAATATGCAAATTTAGTATTCTAATGACATACACTCTTCACTTATTGATATAATTAGATTCCAAAGACCTGGTCACTGTATAAAAATTGATGTTATATGAAAATAGAGGATAACATCATCATGTAACTGCCAAATTACATCATTACATAACTGCCAAACCATTGAGAATCATGGCCCAGTCAACTTAACATGTAACTTTAACCACCACAGTCAATGTTACCCTTACTTCACATCTCAATTATTAATGTACAAAATAATCAGTAAATTTTATGCTGTTGTAAGAAATGTTAAATGTTGAATAACAAGATGATTGATAAGTGAGGAGTAAATGTAATAGAATTGAAAGACTGTTTTGTGTTTTCCTCGACTTAACTGATGGGCTGACACTATAGAACAGCTTAATTGAAGTTACCTTTTTTTAAAAAAATGGAAGTATTCATATATACACACACATATATGAATCTTTGAAACATTTTTTTTAAGACTCCAAATTACAAACCATTAATCTCTTGATGTCCTAATTTTTTTAAATTTTTTTTAAAAAACAAATCTAGAAGAGCAATATTGAATTTTACTGGTTCTCAGGCGGATTGTTCCTGCTGCATATTGGAAACCATTCTGTGTATTGTGGAAGTTAAGCCTTCTTTTCTCCACACTATTAAGTATGCATTCTCCTGTCACATTGGTGGACTAATTCTCTAGGCAATGAATAATTTCTTCTTGGTTTTTCCTTGTGGTTTAAGAAGAGATGATGTGTATAAATCAGTAGCTAAGTAGGCCATTACTCGCTCCTTATTCACCGGGAGTGTGAAAAATGAGCAGACTTAAACTTCTCTTAGAAGTCAGGACAGGAATACAATGAGTAGGCAATCATGAAGCTTAATTCTCTTTTGCAGCAAGATTTTGCTGCTTCTTGGTGCCCTTCTGCTATAAACATTCCGACCAACTGACTCCCTAAGTGGAAAAACCTGTTCAGTGACTTTTTTTTCACTCCTAATAGAGTTTCTGCAGTGTATTTCTCCTGCTCTGTAAATTTTAAGAGTTCTGAAGTCTTGAGGAATTCTTGTAAAAAGTACGTTTTATCTCATCTTAGAAGAATTTCTTAGGCCCCTTATAGAATATGGCTGTGAAAAAGAACACACTCCTTCAGTAGTTATGGAGGTTGGGCTTTTAAGATCGACTCAGGAATGACTTTGAACTGTACTGCTACATTATCTTCAATGATGGCTGCCAACCCCAGTTTATAGATGCACCTCCAGAAATGGTGTGCCTTCTTTTCTTTTTTTTTTTAAATTAATTCCAGTGAACATCTACAGAGATTTTGGATTTCCATTCATTGTTGCACTTTTCTCCCAACCACCCCACCCCCAACCCCAGTTCGCTCTTCTCCTTGAAAAGCAAAAGAAAAACTCCCTCATTGGTATACAATCCCCCCACATACACCCCCTCACCCCCACCCCGAGTATACTCCACTCTGCAACCCTCACTCCAGACTCTTATGATAATCATAATGCCCTAAAATATAATATTTAAACTATTCTCTCCCTCACTGGCTTCAATGCAGTAAACATAATTTATCCAGTTTTTCTCAGTCTTACCCCTACCCTGATGGTGTGCCTTCTCTTAAACTGTGTTCCGCACCTGAGTGAGGCAGTCACAGTCATGCTCCTGTCATCAGTCCTTTGGCTGTGAATTACTTCATTTCTTCCTCATGCCTAAGGATGTACAGAGACAAAAAGATAATAAATTTCTATCTCATTTCTGTGGACTTAGAAGTGACTCATAGCTGACCCTCCAGTGGACTTTTTTCTGATATAAATCACAGGGGAAGAGATTGCCCATCTTTCTCCCTCAGAGCTGCTGGTGAATTTAAACTTACGAGGTACCTCCTTTGTGTTAACTGCACAACTCCCTACAGACTAGGCCACCAGAGCTCCAGAAAATTACTGGATTACTAAAGTATGCAGAACAGATAGATCATCAGGAGCCTGAGCTGTATGAGGAGGAATGTGGCATCAGGATTGGAGGAAAACTCATCAACAACCTGTGTTATGCAGATGACACAACCCTGGCTGCTGAAACTGTGGAAGACCTGAACCACTTGCTGCAGAAGGTCAAGGACTGTAGCCTTCAATATGGATTGAAGCTCAACACCAAGAAAACAAGAGTTTTCACCACTGGGCTGATTGGCAGCATCATGATAGACAGTAAAGAGATTGAGATTGTTAACAGCTTCAGTTTGCTTGACTCCACAATCAACACTCTTGGTACCAGCAGCCAGGAAATCCAAAGACGAATTGCATTGGGACCTCTCCAGAGTACCGAAGAGCAGTGATGTCAGTCTGGAGACTAAGGTGCACCTGATCCAGAACATAGTCTTCGCAATTGCTGGACAATGACTAGGGATCATAGAAAGATAATTTATGCCTTTTAGCTGTGGTGCTAGAGAAGAGTATCAAATATACCATGGACTGACAGGAGAACAAACATGTTTGTCCTGGAGAGAGTGAAACCAGGCTGCTCCTTGGAGGCAAGGATTCTGAAGCTGACATATTTTGGAAATGTTAAGGGGGGACTAGTCCTTGGAGAAGGATAGAACGCTTGAAAGGGTCGAGGGACAAAGAAAGGGAGGGAGACCCTTGATAAGATGGATTGATTCAGTGACTGGGGTAATGAGGATAAGTGTGTCAGAGACGATAAGGTTGGCACAGGATAGAGCAGGTTTCAGGGCTATTGTACATGGGTCACTATGAATCATAAGTGACTCAATGGCATATAACAGAAAATCCTGTGGGACAGTACTGTTCTGTCTCATAGGATATAGTGAGTTGACATCAACTCCAGGCACATACAACAATAGATAAGGAAAGGGGCTCCTGTTATTGTTGTAAAAAATTATTAGCATACTTATGTACTAACCAGAGTTTAGAGGTTTGAGTCTACCCAAAGGTGCCTCGAAAGAAAGCCCCACAATCTTCCTCCAAAGTATTAGCCAATGGAAATTCTAGGCATAGATCTACTCTGACACACAAGTTAGAATTTACACATAAAGATTGGAAATGCCCACATTTACCTACCTGTTTGATGATTTTGTATCTAATAGCTAATTCATGTTACTGTTCTGCCCCAACTGACCATTCCTAAAAAAGGAAATTATTATTATACTCATTATGGTATTATTAATGCATGCTTTTTTATATGAAGGATCTATTATGAGGAATAAAATAAGGTATATCATAAGTAAAATGTATTAATTTTATGTGAAAAACTTGTTTTGAAAGTCCCACAAGAAAAGTTGTTTTATGGTATCATTGAGTATAATTTTACTTCTTATATGTATACATCATCCCTATCTCTCTTTCCAGGCCGGGCATTTATATATATGGTCAGTATATTTTCTTAATTATTGGCACTTGGCATCTCCTTTCCCCTGCTCCAGAATGGTTTTTTCTGATAAAACTCACAAGCTTTGCATTCCCACGAGCTCTGCTGCCTTCTAGAAGAGTGAATCACGAGAATGTGTTTGTCTGTGTTGATCTGTGTGTGTATCCTAATGAGCATCCAGTTTTAAGCTAGTGTACAATATTTAACTCTGAGGAATGTGTCCACAAAGCTGCTTTTGTCATTTCACTAGTCTATGGGTTTTGCTTCTAAGAGTTAGGGGGTTGATCTGACCTCCGGCCTAGTGAAAAAAAAATTCTTTTACTGTCTCAAGTTTTCTTAATAGATGTACTATGAAAAGAATGGAATGGGGAGAACTTTAAAAAAAAAACCCTCACAAGTGATTTTTATTTTACAGAATGACTTGAGAGCCGGTGGCGGTGAAATTAAAGCTCATAAATTAGAACAAAAGGAGAATGTGCCCCCAGGTCCTGAAGTCTGCAACTCCCATCAGGATGGAGAAAAGGTGGGTTGAAAAGTCTCATGTCCAGTTGCCAATGAAGCATGTGTTCTAAATTAGATGCTTAAAATTAGAAGCAACCCTAACTCTAGAGCTGTGGAGTGTCTGGGAATTTGGTAACAGCTGCCAACACAGATTGTCGTTTTTGCAGGTTGCATGATTCTGGCTGGAGAACTCTGAAACATATAGCTGACCAAATAATGAGGCTTCATTGGAAAATTCTTTTGCTCAGCAAATGCTCAGAGGGCAGAGAGTGGAAATCTGTTTTGATTAGCGATATTATCTTCAAAGTACTTGTATATTTTTAATTTAAATGTATATTTAACACATTTTATGCAAGAAAATCCCCTTCTTTCACTTGAAAGCCAGACACTAGGCTGAGCTTGAAAAACAAGCCATTTCACATAGTCTTTATCTAGTAAGGAAACTAAAAGTTACAGAGGAACTAAGTTAACGAGGTTGGTCATAATTAAACAATGTGATGAGTGCTGTGAAGTGGGAGTGTGCACAGCCATAGAGGTTCAGATGAAGGGCACTTCTACATCCTGTTGACTTCCCCTAGAAATGATGTCTAGACTTTGTCTTGAAGAATATGTAGGACTAAGCCACATGATTAAGGAGAATGTTGTCTAAGAAAAAGAGAGAGAAAGACAGACACAACATGTTTGATAGTTTAAAAACCAGAGGTGAAGAACAGGAACTAGGCAAGGATGCCCACTATCACCTCTTTTATTCAATATTGTTTTGGAAGTCTTAGCAATAGCAATAAGACAAGAGAAGGGAATAAA
>NW_006400028.1:2490783-2517931 GCF_000299155.1 Elephantulus edwardii
AAAAACCAGAGGTGGTAGCTTGCTGAGGAATTGCAGGATAGCTCGTCTGGCTAGAGCATGAAGTACAGAGAAACAGAGGTGAGAGGTGAATAGAAGCAAGAGGGCCAGGGTGAAGTCTTGAAAAGCTTTCAATGTTCCTCTTTAGAGTTTGTATATAGTCTTGAAACAGTGGGAAACCATTGGAAGATTTTAACCTACATAAATTAGAGTTCTATATACTAATCATTAAATTAATAATTTTGTTTGATTAACGATATTTACATCATAAATTTATCATTTTCTCTTCTAACCCAGTATTTTATCTTTTTGGTTTTTTTCAACAATATGATAATCAACTGTTAAGTTAGATAAAGAGACAAGATTTTTCAAATTTGCTAATAGTGATTAATCTTAGGAAAAATGATGTATCCTGATGTCATTCTTAAAAAAGATGTTATTGTTAGGTGCTTTTGTATTGATCCCAACTCACAGCCAACCTGTGTGCAATTGGTTGAAACTTTGCCCAGTCCTGCACCATCCTTATAATCTCAGCTGTACTCAAACCCAATTCTAGAGGTGGAATTGGTCCACCTCTTTGAGAGACCTTCCTACCCTTCATTGACCAGCTACTTTTCCAAGGATGGTATCCTTCCCCAACTACTCGCCCCCCCTGGTAACATGCCCAAAGTGTGTGAGATAAAGTCTCACCACCT
This sequence comes from Elephantulus edwardii, assembly GCF_000299155.1. Taxonomy (NCBI): domain Eukaryota; kingdom Metazoa; phylum Chordata; class Mammalia; order Macroscelidea; family Macroscelididae; genus Elephantulus; species Elephantulus edwardii. Next base: position 2,491,476 of record NW_006400028.1, read on the forward strand.
TGCCTCTCAGGAGCACTCTCACTAAACTTCTAAGAAAGGTTTGTTTATTATTTGTCAATTCATGATATTTTTTTTTAAATGAGGAAGTAATTAAAATAGGCCCTCAACAATAGTTCTCAAGCTTATTTGACTACAACACTTTCTGAAAAGTATGATGTATTGACAGACTACTAATAGGAACTTAACAGATACTCTACATACTTGCATCAGAGTATACATATAGACCCTAAAATTTAATTCAAACAAAGAAAAACCAAAAGAAGAGAAAAAAAAATTAACTCATAAAATAGAAGAAAAATGGAATTATGTTTTATAAAAATATCACAAGTGTAGGTTTAAATAATAAGACAGAAATGGTTGACAGTCATGTATTACATGATCATACTGTGACCACATAGATTGTATACATTCCTGCAACACTGAGCTCCGGAATGAGTAGGTAGACTATAGGTCATGTACTGTCTTATTAATTAGACTGTACAGTTTTTTGAGGCTTGGCATGTCATTTTCAAATGGTAGACTATTAAGAATAACTAGAGTAAATATGTAAGTAAATATCTCAGTTTTCTAGTGCTGCTATGACAGAAATAAGTGACTTCAAAGAACAGAAATTTATTTTCTCAAAGTTCTAGAGGCTGAAAGTCCAAATTGGGGTCCGAGCTTCATTTATAGCTTTCTTCTCAGTAGCCCCAAATGTCCTTTGGTTTATAGATAATCCTCATAAGACATCTGTCTTTGTGCAGGAGTCTATTATGGAATCTGTTCTTTTTATAATTAAGAAATTACTCGATTTAGAACCCAGGTTACTTGAGTATGATCTGGTTAGCATAACAAAGAAAACCTTATTTCCAAACAAGTATTTATCTATAAGATAGGGGATAAGAATCCAGCACCTATTTTGAGGACTCACATTTTAATCCAAAACATTGTTTTTCTCAAATACCATGAAATTTTTTTAAGAGAAAAATACACCACCAGCCCCCCACATCGAAATTGCCCCATCTATCCTAGGAGCTTAGTTTGGGAAATAATTACCTGGAAAATGTTGCTCGGATTGCCCTTAAATCTAATTTCATGTTTCCTTCTTTATTGTCTTCATGCTGATTTGAAACTGAACTCTGAGCTAAACTGGAGGATCAGAACATTTTAATTACAGTCTAAAATGGAATTAGTGCAACTGAATTACAAATCAGAGAGTGGGTGGGAAAGAAAGGCAATAAAGATGATATATATTCTTCAGGCATATACTCGGGTTTATAAACCCACGGCTGCCTTAAAATTCATAAGATGTTTCAAAACCTTTGTTTTCCTTTTGGCTGTTTGCCTAGCTTTTGTTAACCAGTACCTCAAGTATTATTTGCACTTTGGCTTGTTACGAAAGGACATTAATTCTAGGGCAAACTTGCTGAAATGGACTACTTTATCAATGTATTGCTCCTCTCTTTCTCCCCTTGTGAATGGCATTTTTCTTTTAATGAAATGCTTGTGCAAAATCTCATGTGCTCTTGCCTGACTGCAGTGAAGTCATCTGGTTGGGCATGTGCAATGATGTCATAATTGGCATTGAGTTTACCTTGAAGGTTCAAGGCAACCAAATTAGAGGTGAGAGAAGAATGTCCTGGTTTGGCTGCAGCTACTAATTAGAAAGAATTGAAGTGCTTTTTATGATGATACAAAACTTTTCAGATAATTGATTTTATATTGATATATGAGATCATATACCAGGGACCAGGATGTTATTTTTAGGATTTGTTTTATTCCATGTCAGAACTTTTGTAATGAAATGAGAATAGTTGAAAAACCAACTGACTTTAGTAAAATTCATATGTAGTCAGCCAACAACTCCATTGCAGATTTATTATATGAAACTGAGGAGGACCTGAAGCATTTGCTGCAGAAGGTTAAGGACTGAAGCCTTCAATACGGATTGAAGCTCAACATCAAGAAAACAAAGATTCTCACCACTGGGCCAATTGGCAGCATCAGTATGGATAATGAAGAGATTGAGATAGTTAACAGTTTTAGTTTGCTTGGCTCCATAGTCAATACTCTTGGTACCAGCAGCCAGGAAATCAAGAGACGAATTGCGTTGTGAAAGTCAGTTGTCAGGGACCTCTTCAGAATACTGAAGAGCAACAATGTCAGGCTGGAGACTAAGGTTCACCTGATCCAGGCTGTAGTCTTTGCAATTACGTGCAATGCATCGGAGATCTAGATAGTGACTAGGGATGATAAAAAGAGAATTGGTGCCTTTGAACTGTGGTACTGAAGAAAGTGTTGAATATACCATGGACTGCCAAGAGAACAAATAGGTTTGTCCGGAGTGGGTGAAGCCAGGGTTCTCCTTGGAGTCAGGAATTCCGAAGCTTCATCTGACATACTTTAGACATGTTGCAAGGAGGGACCAGTCTTTGGAGAGGGACATCATGTTTGGGAAAGAGGAGGGACAGTGCAAAAGAGAAACATCCTCAATGAAATGGATTGATTCAGTGATTGGGGTAGCGGGAGTAGGTGTGTTTGAGACATGAGGTTGGCACAGGATAGAGCAGGATTTAGGGCTCTTGTACATAGGGTCACTATGAGTTGCAAGCAACTCGACGGCACATAACAACAACAGCATGGACATCAAACCCCATGTCTTCTGTTTTAAAGAATATTCCATTAAAGTCCACCTATTGGTATATTTTAAGTGTGGAGGAAGATACAAGAGTCTCAGTTGTCTAGTGCTGCTAGAACAGAAATATGGATGTCTTTAACAAACAGTAATTTATTTTGTCATATTGCAGAAGGCTGGAAGTCCCAATCCAGTGTGCTAATTCTAGAGAGAGTTTTTTCTCTCTCTGCCGACTCTGAAGGAAGGTCTCTTCTAATCCTTTGCTGCAGGGCAAACTTCATATAATTTGGGATCTCTAATTCTTCATCACTAATTCTTTCTCTCACTTGCTTCTTTAATCTCTTTTTTTCTCAAAAGACATTGACTCAAATCTTGCCTCATAACCATAAGAAGATAAAGGTAAATAACCCAGTTGAAAAATGGGCACAGGATATGAACAAACACATCACCAAAGAAGACATTCAATAGCCAACAAATACAGGAAGAAATGTTCAAAATCCCTAGCTCTAAGAGAGATGCAAATCAAAACAACTATGAGATATCATCTCACCCCAGTAACAATAGCAAAATTTAACAGAGCAGCAAACAACAAATTCTGGCAAGGTTGCGGAAAAACTGGAACCCTTATTCACTGTTGGTGGGAGTGTAAAATGGTGCAACCACTATGGAAAACTGTATGGCACTTTCTCAAAAAGTTGCAAATAGAGATGCCATTTGACCCAGCAGTTCCAATACTGGGTATATACCCCAAAGAAACCATAACTGCCACCCAGGAAGATATATTCACACCCATGTTTATTGCAGCTTTGTTCACAATCGCAGATAGTTGGAAACAACCTAAGTGCCCATCAACAAACAAATAGATAGGGAAGCTCTGGTATATTTACACAATGGAATACTACGCTGCATTGAAAAACAAGGAACTCATGCAATATTATTCAAAATGGGTGACCCTGGAGGACATTACTCTGAGTGAAGTATCTCAGTCACAAAAGGACAGGTGCTACATAATGTCACTATTGTAGAACAGGACTGGCAATCAGGGTTGGAGTGAGACTGAGAAAAATTGGATAAATTATGTATACTGCATTGAAACATATGAGGGAGAGAACTGTTTGAAAGCAATATATGATTGGGTATTATGGTTATGACAAGAGTCCAGAATTTGCCTCATTAGCATAACAAAGACAACCTTTTCCTAGATGGTATTATAACGATGGGCATAGAGGTTAGGATTTACAACACATATTTTTGAGGTAAATGATTCTGTTCATAACAATCTAATTCATTCCATAATAAGGAAGTAATTTACGTAAATTGGTTTCTGAGGGGAAATGCATACCTACATGTAAAATTTGCCATCTTGTTAAATGCTCGTGTTTTAAAACTGGGATTAAAGGAGAAACTCTCATTTAAGAAAATATCTGAGGTTGGTTTTAAATAAATTTGTGTTCTAGCTATCATAAAGTCTTCTGTACTGGTAAGCTCGTTTCACTAGAATACATTTGGTTGGGAAATAAGGAATGTGAGTGGAGGGAGGTAAGAGTAGTTCCTATATTTAAAGACTTTATATTGCCTCAAAGTAAATTATGGTGAGCTTTTCTCTCTCTGATAGAGAGCTTTTCTTTTACTTTGTATTTGGAGAGAGGAAAGATAGGGTTTAGATGTTCTTTTATATAAAGGGAGATGATGCACACTTTTGGCAGTTGAGTGCAGTCTGTTTCTCATGTTGCTCTGTAATTGAGAGACGTGTTAATATCCTCATTAAAGACATTTTGCTGCCTCTTGTTTAAATGCTCAGCTGTTCTACTGCCCGTTATTTCCCCCAGGCAGCCAGAGATGACTGGAGTCAGCAGGTTTTTATGGCATTACCAGCAGTTTGCTCTTTTATTTTTAATGTGATTCTTAATCCCACCCCTTTTTTTTTTTGCTAGGTTTCTGCAACTGAGAATAGCCTGGCATTCCATTCCTCCTCTGCTGAAGATGACTCTCGTAAGCATTTGGTCTTAGAGCTTGGAGGTTAAGGTCCATTCTGTCTTTGGTTCAGGAATGTCCCATTACTGTCTCAGCGCTGAGAAAAGTAGCCTATTAAATCCAAAAATTTAGCTCATCGAATCCTTTTCAGTTTTAAGGACTGATGCCTGAATGCCCTTCACACATTTCATTGCTTAAGGAGAAATTAAGTTCAGTTAAATATGATTGAGTTGGGGCAAAATTAATATTTATGAGTTTGGTGTTTGGGGTTTTTTACTTGGATTAAATAGTCTTTATTGTAGAACAGGGTTTCTCAAGCACAGCATAATTGCCATTTGGGGCTGGGTAAATTTTGGTTCCCCTGATGATGGAGATAGTGCAGGTGATGTTTCTCTCATTACATTTATCTTATCTTTTTTATCAAACCCTTTCAGGATTAAAACTGTCTAAACTAATTTTGAAGTTTAGTTGTAATAGATGTTTGGTCAAGAAGGGTTTTATTCATTTGCAGAGATAAGAGTTGGAATTTGAGTAACCTTCTAGAAATATCGTTTTTATATTAATCTAAATATGTAGTCTACTTTCCAGCTATTTTTCCTGTTGAAAGAATACTGTGTTGGTTTATCACATTAGAATCCAATTTTTGAATCATTCTGAGCGTCATTTCTATCATATACAAAAACTTCGTGTATTTATTTTACTATGTCCTCATTTGATTCTGATTTTCCATATAGTGCTTAGAGATGCATTTGTGATCTTTAGCTTCTCATCAGGCTAATTGGTTTACTAGACACACCACAATAATTAGAATAGAAATCTGAGCTAAGAAAGAGGACTCTAGTAAGCCCTACCTTAAAACTGTAGAGAAAAACCTGCCTGCCTGAATCCAAGAACATTCCTTTTGCATTCATTTTTCTTGGACGGAAAACATTTTCTGAGTTGTTTTTTTTTTTATTTTTATTTTCTGAGTTTTTACTAGGTTGTCAAAGCTTTAGTTCTTTGTTGCCTCACCTCTAGATTTTGAAGAAATTTTGTGGTTCCTCCATAGCTGAGTAAATTACTTCCCTCACCTTACCCCTTCTTTGATTATGAGAAGAAATCTAATAGCATTCTTTTCCATAAACTTTTTTTTAATTATTTTAATTTCATTTGTGTGTGTGTGCGCGCATGTGTGTGTATGTGTGTATGTACCGTCAAATCAGATCTGACTGGTACAGGAGGACATTGTCCCTCCTTCTCCTTCGAACCTCACACCTCTGGGATTGCAGTGCAGCTTCTGCCACTAGGCCAGCAGAGCTTGTCTCTTTTCTGTAATCTTTATCTACTAATACCCAGAAAAAGCTTATTAGAAAGAAAACAACATCAAAGTACACACAAGCAAAGTATGATATTTCTACCCTCATGTGTCCCTACTTCCCCAAAGCTTCTGGGGTCCTACTGTACCTCAGAAGGAGTGATAGGGAGTACTAGCTACCAAAAAAGATGTTTATGTCTACAAAACAGGCTTTTAAAAATGGCAGTAACTATAGAGAAGATTCTTTATGCAGGATAGTTTGGTTCCATGCTGTGTATGGGAAAGGGTTAGTGATAAAGGCTCCTCTCTGAGAACTTACATTTGAGAGGATTTGAGAGAATGTAAGGAGTACAGCTTTTACAGCAGAAAAGCAGTGATTTTTGATGTTGAAAAGATGTGTCTTTAGTGGAGTTTGCTTTTGAGAGAACGTCTGAGACTTCGCATGAGGAATATAACATATTTTCCTTTTGTAACTAAACTAGATGTCTCCCAGGTGAAGAGTGAGCTTCAGCAATCTGACCATCCCAAGCAGTTAAGTCTAGATACCAGAGCCTCCAGCCTTTCTGAGAGTTCTCCACCCAAAGCAGCAAAGGTATGATACCTATTTGTCTTTTGAGTCTTGAGATACTATTTACTTCTACTAGTAAACAATGAATTGGAAGCTTTTGGTTTACTTGAACCAGAGTAAATTGAGGCATTTATAATTACGTCATTTATTATAACCTGCTTTGTCTTTCTTAAGGATGATAATACCAAATCCTTTGTCCTAGAAATCATGTTCTCTTGTAGGGATATTCATACCAGGGGTGGAAAGTTCACTAATATCTCAGTTTGAAATCTGGAAAACTCATGAACATTTCCATAAATCCAAAAGCTAAATTAATCTTAAACTTTGTTTTTTGAAAAATATCCAAGATCATAAATTGTGGATGAGAGCCTCAAAATGGGAAATACAAGCCATCTGTTAAAACTAAAATCACCATATCACATGGAGCACTTTGTCATCCTAAAGATGGTGGCTCCCCAGCCAGTGGACCATGACTTGACTGATTATTAGCATATAGAAAGAAAGAACGTGTCATTAGAATGAAATTTTCAGATCCATGTTCTGTGGAAAACAGTAGTCAGGAAACAAAACTCTCATTGTTGTTTTGTCAGAATTGACTGATTACTGACCCTCCAACAGTTTTTCAGAGGCTATAAAACACATAGGAGGAGATTGCCCATCTTCCTCCTGTGGAGCAGTTGATGAATTTGAACCTCCTGCTTTTTGGTTGGCAACATAACATTCTACTGACTAGTAGACCATAAGAGCTCTCATAACATTTAAGTTGTTGTATACAGTCAAGTCCAAACAGACCCAGAGCTGACTCAATGGAGGGTTTTCAGAGGCAGTTCATTTGAACAGGAAGAAATTGCCCATCCTTCTCCCGTGGAGCTGATGGATTCAAACCATGTGCCTTTGGGATTGCAGCACAAGCTTCTTACCAGTAGTACAGTAGACCTCAAGGGTGCAGTAGCAGATGTTAAAGAATGAACAGAATTCATCTTGGGCCCCTTAACTGACCCCTTTTAGTTGCATGCATTTCTAGCAGTGCTAGTATACATATTTGGATTAATAACCAAACATATGCGATATGTCTTACTATAATGTCTTTACCGTCTGATACTTTGGTAAGGAGCCTGCTTTTTTTGGATGATGTTATTGTCTGTTTGTTTCTTTTAAATATTTTTGGTTTTGAGAGAAACTCCTCAGGTAGATTTAGAGATAAGTGGGTGTGTGCAGCCCAACTTGGTGCGCATAACTACCATGTGTTTATCTCCCAGCTGTCTGCATGATCGGCCTATGTTTTAATGGACAAAAGGACATAGATGGAGGTTTGAAACAAAAGGAAGGGAAGATGCAGGCTTTAAGGAAGTGGTCAGAAGGGAGGGAAAGAAGGTAAATAGGAACATTTTCAAGGAAGCAGAGCTATGTGCAGAAAGTAAGGTTTATTGAAAAGGAACAGAAGGTAAGGAGAATTGCAAAAGAAAGCCAGTAAAAGGAGAACAAACTGGGTTATGGTGATTGATTCTGCGCATGTATTCACCACGATGACCCTCTGTCCTGGCTTTGAGGAGCTGCTTCTGCTGTCATCAGCGCTTTCTTTTTCTGAGTGTGGGATCCAACAAAGTAGCAAATGCCACGGGGTTCATTTCCTTTCCAAAAGCAAGCCTGCCCAGATGTGAGTCCTTGGGTTGTAATTCAGGATCAAGAACAACCAGTAAATCTGACTTGGCCACAGAGTCTATGTAACCAAGGGAACTGGGGAAATTCCATTATAGTTTAAGAACTAAAATCTTTCCTTTCGTGTATTTAAATTCACACCCGAATCTTAGTCCCTGTTGAGAGTACTTTCTAGACCTTTGAGATCCCTCCTAATTGAGACAAACCTGGATCTAAGCTAATGAAAGATGTACCAAGGAATATACCTCATTTAAGTCTTCTCTGGCCAATGAAGGAAGAAACAAAGGTGAAGCTCCCTCTGTAACGGAGCGAGTCCCCAAAAAGATCACTGAGCCAATTAGCCGAATTGTTGTTGTTGTTGTTGTTGTAATGTGCCATCGAGTCATTTGCGACTCATAGCAACCCTTTGTACAACAGCCCTAAACCCTGCTCTATCCTGTGCCAATCGCATGGCCTCTGACACACCCATCCCGATTACCCCAGTCACTGAATCAATCCACCTCATAGAGGGTCTTCCCCTCCTGCGCTGTCCCTCTACTCTACCCAGCATGATGTCCCTCTCTAAAGACCTGTCTCTCCTTACAACATGTCCAGAGTATGTCAGACGAAGCCCCAGAATCCTTGCCTCCAAGGAGCAGCCTGGTTTAACCCTCTCTAGGATGAATCTGTTTCTTGGCAGTCCATGGTACATTCAATACTCTTCTCCAGCACCACAGCTCAAAGGCGTCAATTCTCCTTCCACCCTCCCTAGTCATTGTCCAACTCTCTGATGCATAACAAGTGATTGCAAAAACCATGGCCTGTATCAGGCGCACCTTAGTCTCCAGAGAGACACCATTGCTCTTGAGTACTTTAGAGAGGTCCCTAACCGCAGACTTTCCCATCGCAATACGTTTTTTTATTTCCTGGCTGCTGGTGCCAAGAGTGTTGACTGTGGAGCCGAGCAAACTGAAGCTGTGAACAATCTCAATCTCTTCACCATCCATCCTGATGCTACCGATTGGTCCAGTGGTGAGAATTTTTGTCTTCTTGACATTGAGCCTCAGTCCATATTGAAGGCTGCAGTCCTTGACCCTCTGTAGTAAGTATATGAGGTCCTCCTCAGTTTCAGCGAGCAGGGTTGTGTCATCTGCATAACGCAGATTGTTGATAAGATTGTCCACCAATCCTAATGCCACACTTCTCCTCATAGAGCCCAGCCTCTCAGATAATCTGCTCTGCATACAGGTTGAAAAGGTATGGAGCCGAATTAACAAAGTTTATTTCGAGTTTGAACCCGGGCTCCCACGTGCTGACACAGCAGCATCCAGCCGAGAGCCCTGAATTGACATCTGCCCCTCCTTTTATACCTCTGCTACTCCCCTACCCAACCATGCATGCCATGAGTGGCCATCCACAGTAGTTTGGGTATTTGTCCACCTTCAATTGGCTAGCCATAGCTCAGGGAAACAGTTTGGAAACCTATTTGAATCTTATCGGTTACTTCAGATACAGGAATGCTGAAAAATCCCTTGTGCCCTTAAAAAGAAGAATTCCACGTTATGGCGGTTGATCAATCAGGGTGGGATTTACCACAGGTGAGGGTTGTTTGTTTGCTAAAAAACCACTCAAGCGGGTGGGGTGGGGTTAACTGTACTTTACCAGAAACTGAGTTTCTGATAACTGGTCCTTTCATTCCCCACTGGTTTTTCTTAATAAATCAAACCATTGATTTATCATTTTCAGTGAGATACTGATAATGGGTTTGAGCCATAAGGATTTAAGGTTTTACATTCCCTAAGACCTGAGACCTTCGGTCACTTTTATTTATTAACATTTTCCTTCCTTGAGTTGTTCATTGCCAAGCAGATTTTTCTAATCAAGATGGAGTTAGTCTTGCTGGTTTCACAGTACGGGGCTAAGCTTGCTTTGCAAGTAAGCCAGGCCTCTGATAGTTCCTCCTATGGGGTGCTGTCTGTCTTTGGGGGATAAGAGAACTCAAACTCAAGTTGCCCGTCATTGGGATAAATAGCAATTTATACTACTCCCTGTCTTAGGATCATGAGCAAGTCTCTTTCCTTACCTGTCATTGGCTCACATCCTGCATTTGCCTGGGGAGGGCCTTAGGTTGAATTTTATGTACTTTACCCAGCAATTCTTTATAACGCTTGGCTAGTATATGACCAACACAAGGGAGGATCCACAGTATACCTGTTATAACAATACAAAGAGCAACAATCATAAAAAGAAGATTTCTAAATGAAGTTACAGAAGGAAACCAGTTTTTCAGATTTTTAAAAATTAGACTAGCTTGTTCTGCTGGAGCAATATCTATATCTGGGGTATTCTGCATTTCTATAATTCTTTGGTGCAAATCATACAAATCAAGAGAATCATTATTAGATATCTAATCTCCTTTTAAATGAGATACTATTTTTCTCCAATCATTATCTGAGCTATTATATTTCAATTTAGTAACACAAATAGAGTCATATGCCACATGGCATCTTAACTTTTCTTTCATTCTAATTTGTTGCACCATGTTTCCTAATACATTTATCGTATCATATGAAGCTTTTAATTTCTTCATCTACATTTTCTTGCTCTACCCAATTTTTTTGTCACATTATGCATTAACCCATTTACAAACTTAGCAGTTTGAACTTCTTGAGCCAAAGCTACAGCAGAAGTAGAGTCAGTAGCAATCATAGAGATAAGAGAAACAATTCCTACAATAACAAGACCTATAGCTCTTTTTAGCTCTAGATGACAACTTATATAACTCTTTTAAAACTTGCAAGCTTTTATCATCACACCAAATATCATCTAACTTTACCGGTGTCATAACAAAAGGAGGATTCTTCAAAATAACAACTGAATCATCCTTGGTAATAGAGCTAATACAGTTAGAGATTTTACAATGAGAACAACTTACATTATATTTTGGATAATCACCAGTGATCACATTATTACCAATTAATAAGACATATGGTTCAGGTACATAAGACATAACTTTGGCATTTGTGACATTATCTCCCTTACATTTATCTTTTGGGATACAGGAAATATTTATCAAATCCATACTAGCAACTAATTTCCACAGTTCAGTTTGAAAGTTCTTTATATCAGTAGTCCACATTCCTCCCACAAATCCTTTCCTAGAAAGTCCGGGACCATATGTATGAAGAGGCGACCAGTCTCCAAGTGAGGTAGCATTCCAACCGTTGGTCCTTTAAAAGTTATATTACCAGTTAGATAAAAGAATGGCCATACCGCTGTTACGATAACATTTTCTCCAAGGTGGTTGCCAGATGCCAGCACGACCTTTCTCAAAACATGAGGGAAAGTTGGCATCTGCTGGAAAGATGGCGTTTATTCTACCTGCTCCATATCTGGAAGCTCGTCAGTTGGAAGCTAAATAATTCAACCATACAGTCCATGATGGGTTTCCACTGCAGATAAATAATTTTTGATAGTAGTTTTTGAGGATTGCAAGGAAACTCAGCCCCATGACACATAGTAAAATATTCACAAAAATTTTGAAAGCTTTTGCTGGTATAGCTAGGAGTGTTCTAAATCTAGATTATTCTAGGAGTTTCCAACATAGAAAAAGCTAATAAACAATGTTCCACAATGTATTTAGTTGCTTTTTCCAATAAACAAGATATTACCACAAAACCAGAACTGATATTAATAATAACATGAACAATTTGCAGTCTTTCAAATTTGGGAATATGAGCCGCATTCACCCGTCAAACACAATCTGGCAACAATCCTCTAGGACTCACCCTAAAATGTGGAACAGGTAACAGAGACAAACACCCTACACATGATTCTACAATACACTTAACAAACTCTTCCAAAATATGAGACACCCCATTCACTATAGCATAATGACTATGATGAAATTGTTTTGCTTTTTCTAAATTAAATCCATTAAACATTTACTAGCCAATTTATTTTATTTCACTAAAGATCCTGGCAAAAAGAATGAGACTCAATATGACTGACAAAAATATGACTATTCTTTGTCTAATTAACAATTGTATATGAAGAAATAATTACAAAACCATAGAATTTTTGCTCTGATAATATTCACTGTACCAATAATTGGAAGTGCATTAACTATGTAAATTATATATGTTTATATATAAAACCATATATATATATTGTAGACTATAGACTAGGGGCAATTATTAGTACTTGCTCAACATCTTTTAATTTGGCCTGTAGTGCTAAAAATGATGAACATTCACCTATTTTAAAGATTTCCAATTGGTTCAAAAACAGCCCTTTCTCTGGAAGATTCATCAGTAAATATTACAAGAGCATCAGAAATTGGTTAACAAAACTTTAGGAAATAATTTATCTTTTGGATAACGATGAGTAATTTGACCAGGATAATTGGCTAATGCAGTTATCCATTCTGAACAATATTGATAGAGCCAATTAACTAGTAAAGCATTATAATGGACAATGATTTCATAAGGTCTTATATCAAAATATTGTCTTTTCTGACTGTGCTATTAATCGAGGTACGGCCTGTGGACAAGTCTGCAAAACCTTTTACATGAACAAGATAAATGAATTCATCTTAAAAGAACATTCTGTCACAATACAGCAGTAGGAGTATTTCTAGTATCTAAAATACACAGCAATAACTTTCTACTATGATTTATACAAGAGAGAACAGGAAGAGATAAAATCCTGAACTTCCTTCAAAGCCCGATGAGCCTCCATAGTTAATTCTCCCCTAGAATTAGGATCATTATTTCCAATTGGAATATAGGGGTCCGGCTCAGTCAGTTCTAAGCATGGCTTAATTTAATTAATATTGTGATACAGAACAGACAGCGTGAAAAACAGGGGGCCAATGGCTCCCATGATGAAGGCCCCAAGCCATGCTTCTCTGAGTATTTACTGAGAATAACAGGGGAGGTAAACAAAGTAAAATCATAAGGAAGTACAAAACAAAAATAAAGGATAATGGTGAACTCTTTCGCAGATAAGGACAAGTTCCTCTTTATGCTAATCTCAGTAGGGAGGGATTCAGTTGATACAAACCAAGAACAATGTTGACTCCTAGGGAATGCCTTAGTGCCACAAGGTGACCTTCAGCTTGCATTAAGCCTAATTTCCTGATATAGCATTGAATTTGACATTGAGGTTTAACACAGTTCTCCTCCATCCTTGTTCCCAAATACATACACTAAAATTCACTTTCCTCTAAACCTTTTACAACTTATTATACATCCTTAATTTAGCTTTTACTATCTTTCATATTCTGGCACTACCAGACATTCTATTTCAAAGCAAAACTACTTTCATTTTTACTCTTAAACAAAAAATGCACAAAACTTACTACCAGTTTTCCTGCTTTTCCCCTTGAACTCCATACCACGTCAAAACTTTCAACCCCATCCTCAAAATGATATACCACCCAAAATGCCATAGTTTAATAACTGCAATTTTTGACTACTGTATAATATCAATAATAATACTTTTATCAGACCTGTTAAAGCTAAAAAATAGCATGTAATTCACTTTCTGTACTAATTTACAAGGAGATCCACACATCTATGTAAGGAATTTGATCCTGGTATCCCGGGAGGCCATACGCTATGGCTCGAACTTCAGTTGTGGGGCCTATTTCCAGGGTCCCCTCTGCCAGCCCCTTGACATTAAAAGTGGGCCACTCTAGTTCACAAAACTTCCTTAGAGTGAAAGCATCTACTTGGACACCGTATCCAGCTGCCCTGGAAGAGAAGTCTGAAAAGTTAGTTAGTTACCAAACACTCCAAAGGGGACGGTCTTTCCACCCTTGACTGTCCTGCTCCCATTTTCACTTGCACCTGTTTTGCTAGCGTTGTTTGTTCCAGAACTGAGTAGAGAAAGAAAAGAGCCACACAAATCCACAGAAATAGAAAGATACTGTCGACAGAAAGACCATTGACAAACACAAATTCACAAAAGTAGCAAGAGACACTGTTGACAACAAAGACCATGACAAAACCTGAGTCCAAAGAAGGGCCTCTCCCAACCAGTAGACAAAAGAACACTGTTTACGACAAAAACCATGACAAAACCGGAGTCCGAAGAACAGCTTCTCCCATCCAGCGGACAAACGAACACTGTTGACAAAAACCATGGCAAAATCTGAGTCCGGACTGACAGACCTGGTTCGAGGGGTGGGTTTCTCTCACCTCCCACCTGTCGAATGTCTGAGGCATGGGCCTCTCTCCCCTGGGATTCCGAACTTGCGGGTCACCAGACTGGCGCAAGCTAATTCCGAACTTGCAGGTCAAACCTGGGCTCTCGCATGCCAGTGGCATCTACCCAAGAACCCCGACTTCCACACAAGCTAATTCCAGGTGACCCCCACTTTCTCAGACACCTGGACCTTGGCAGTCGTCACTGACGCGGTCTTGGACTGGAAGTTATGCAGCGTCCTGCCTTCCAACTGTCCAATTCAAAGCCGGGGTGCACCAAACAGAATACAGATTAACCAGTTATCAGGCCTGATTTACCAGGTAGGAAGGTTCCTACAGTGACGTCACAGTTACTCCGTTGGCCGGCGATCAGGGTTTTGATAAATTTAGGGAGATCTCACTGGGGCCTCCAAATGTAATGGAGCGAGTCCCCAAAAAGATCACTGAGCCAATTAGCCAAATTAACAAAGTTTATTTTGAGTTCAAACCCGGGCTCCCGCGAGCTGACACAGCAGCATCCAGCCAAGAGCCCCGAATTGACATCTGCCCCTCCTTTTATACCTCTGCTACTCCCCTACCCAACCATACATGCCATGAGTGGCCATCCACAGTAGTTTGGGTATTTGTCCACCTTCAGTTGGCTAGCCATAGCTCAGGGAAACAGTTTGGAAACCTATTTGAATCTTATCAGTTACTTCAGATACAGGAATGCTGAAAAATCCCTTGTGCCCTTAAAAAGAAGAATTCCACGTTATGGCAGTTGATCAATCAGGGTGGGATTTACCACAGGTGAGGGTTGTTTGTTTGCTAAAAAACCACTCAAGCGGGTGGGGTGGGGTTAACTACTTTACCAGAAACTGAGTTTCTGATAACTGGTCCTTTCAGAAAGATGTACCAAGGAATATACCTCATTTAAGCCTTCTCTGGCCACTGAAGGAAGAAACAAAGGTGAAGCTCCCTCTGTACCTGCCTCAGAGCAGTGCCTTGTTCTGTGCCCTGATCACATAGCATATGGTTTGCCTTCACCAGATAAACACCTTAAAATTTGTGTGTTGTCTGGCTACTGGAGTTTATTGGCTTGGCCTTTTAAAAGGTTTTTATGTATTTGTGGTCCAGAGTCCAAATGGTCTTGGTAGCTCACCTTTACCTCCTGTACACAAGATACTCTAGTAAATGTTTATAGTAAAATTTGCTAGCCTAACTGCTGTGACTTCACTTTGGGATTTTACATACAACTAAGAATAAACTTGTTCACTCAGAGTGGGGGTTTTTTGGGTCCCAAACTTCCTGGAAACAATAGAAACAACAGCAAAACCCCTGCTCTTTAGTACCTTTCTGTCTGCTATTGAAAATAGGAAATCAAATGTAAAGATGCAATTCATTTTAAATTTTAGCTAAATAAAATAATAACACACAAAAAAATACCGGTCTTAGGACTTAAGAGTCTATTTTGGATTGGCCAGATAGTTCTCAGTTGATGAGACTGAATCCTACTGAAGTTGAAGTTATAGCTTCAGGAACAGAGCTCATGCAACAATGAATAAATGGAAATCCAAAGTCTCTGTAAACTTTAATTAAAATTAATTTTATATATATAAAAGAACAGAGCTCAGAGTACCCTATGGGAAGGATCAGCTCCTTTCCACTTTCTTTGAGCCTCTTACGTGTTGCCATCTCATTCAGTCAAGTTATCCTTCATATGTGCTCATAGGAGAAGAAAAGGCAAGGAGATGTGACTGGTTGTTCACTGTGTTGAACACTTGCTTGCTCCACTTTGTCCAGAGCAGCCTGGCCCTAGACTTCCTCTGGCCAGTTTTGCTGAAGGCTGTGGAGAGAAAACATGGCAGAGTGCATGAGGGGGTGCACATTATGGAGTCCCCCACTGTGCCTTGCCAGCTGGCCTCCGTTATAGACAGGATGGAAGGTTTTATTTGTTTTGCAAAGCTATCAGAATTAAACTAGAAAGGATTATTTAGAATCCTTTTTCTCCCATCTATTATTACTGCTTTCCTGGAGCACTATCCTTTCCTTTCACATGTAGTCTATTTAAGATATAAATGTTTCTCCAAAAATGCTTTCAAAATGAATTGCACAGAAAGCCAGGGAAAGAGTTAAGACGGCACAGTGCCAGTCCCAACCACTTAGTGTGTGGTGAAGAACTTGTTTTATTACCTAGATGCTTTGCACAAATTGGAAGGTGGAATTCGAGGCATTTTGTAGTATTCAGCCTAAGGGATAAAGGCCTGACATAAAGAAAACAAAAAACAACCCCGCAGATTTTTCTTCCAATTTTGCTATGTCTGAGGGCTGGCAATGCAGTGATGAAATGCTTAGCTAGTGACAAAAAAAAAAAAAAACCAACCCAGCAGTTTGAACCCACCAGAATCTACTCAGAAGAGAAAACCTAAAAATCTGCTCTGAAAAGATGGGTAGCCTAGGAAATCCTTATGAGAGTCTGACTCTCCATATGCGATTGCTTGGAGTTGGAATTGACTTGATAGCGCACAACTGAAGCTGGTTAGCTTCACTGCCTGTTGCCAGTTGCTGTCCCTCTCCCACTCCATACAGCTACACACTTCGTCTGAGACCTTTACTTGATGGACAAAGAGAAGAAAGTAAATAATGAGAGTCATGCACTTACTGAAAAAATAGCTTTACATAGATACTGATGATGCCTTTCATGCACTCATATAGGAAAGATACGAAATTGTTCATGAATATCACTTATTTATATGTGACCTCATTTGTTCACGAATATTCTGAAGATCTTACTTGACTATTTCAATTTGAAACAAAGTGAAGACTGTAAAGTGTTCAAAGTGCTGTAGTGAGATTATTTTTCATTTAGGTTAGGATCTGCTCTCGTCCCCAAAGTTTCTTTTGGTTCTGAAAATGTAGCATTCTAGGAAAACATAGAAGTTCTGAGTTCAGAATTCTGCCCACTGATTATGTGAACTTTAATAAGGCACCTCACTTCCCAGTACATTAGCTTCCACATGTGAAGGTGGATTTAAGGATAGGTGATGAATGGAAAAAATACATATGTTTGTATCTTCGCTTGCTAACTGAAAAAAAAATATATATTGTAGAAATAGTAAATGTCTAACTTTCAAATATTGGCGGTGTTATAAAGATAGTGGTGCCAAGTGGAGAGCATACCATGAAGGCAGAGGCAGGATGTATGCCAGGCCTACCATAATGGTAGAGATTTTTGGCTACTGACTATGCTTCCTGTTGCCTGAATAGACACAAGGGGCAATTACAGAAAAGTGGCTGAGAGCCCAGGACAGAGGAAATAAAGGAAGGGCACAGCCGCAGCCACCATGGCTTGGCAAATTACTATGTTAGGACCCTCTTGTCTTTATGAAATGACAAGGGTCTCTTAGGCAGCTGCTGCATATGCCTTAAATAATAATGAAAAGGGTTTGTGTAAGAAATGAGAAAGGATATGGGCTCTGATAGGCCTGGTTACTTAGAAGCTTGAAGCTGGTCATTTGAACCAGCAGTCTATTGATCGGATGTTGAGGAGGAAGAATGACTTGTGTGGGTGAAGACGTCTTTAGAGAACCATTGTGGGTCAGGTGTGGGAGGTGTTAAGACACTAAAGAATTGTTAATGAGACACTCCTTGTGTGGGATCAGGTTTATAATAGCTCTGTCTCCTGGGATAGGATATATTCCAGCCTCAGGTAGATATAAGTGAGAATGATTTTACCAGGATTAACACAGTGACTTAAAAAAAAAAAGAAAGAAAATGTGGGTTTATTCTTGGGTCTGAGTCTACAACTCAATTTCAGCTCAGCAGCAGTAAAACGCTCCAAGCACCAAATGCTGTATATTCATCGAAGGTTCCTGTTTGTCTCTTCCAGCTTCTGCTTCCTGCTCCCGGTACCTAATTTCTGCTCCTGCCTTCTACTTTTCTCCTAATGTGAGCTCAACTTTCAGCTTTCTCTCAGGTTCTCCTTTCTGTTCACTCGGCTGAAACCTCCACAGTGTGTCCTCAGTGTATTTGTAAAAGAGATTTTCTCTGTATCCCTCCACTCCCCTAAATAGATTAAGAGGAAATGTATTTCCTCTTTTGTATGTGAAATTTATGTCTCCTGTTTTGTCTTCGCTAATTGGAATGAGTACTTAGCCTCCTATTTCAAATGTTAAAAAATTGGGACTCTGCCATATAGATACAAAAGGTTTTCAATCTGATAAATACATTTATTACTTTCACATTGTATGAATTGTGGTTTGTGCCAGCTCTCTCTAGTGGCTTCTATGGCACCATTATATTCCATTTCAGTTTTGCATTTTAATGTATCTCCTGCTTGCTAGACAAGGACCTAGTCCTTGTAGAAAAAAAAAAAAAACCACATTAAAATTGCAAATATATATCTCCACGTAGGTCCCAGAACTGACCATATAAAAAGAATTCTAAGCTCCAAATAATGCCTAATTACTTATAACACATTTACTACAATGACGTTTAGTGATTGATCACACTTAAAAATACCTCCCTTATATTTGACATGTGCCAAAACTCTTGGCCTATAGTGAGGAGATCTGTAAGCTGTTTCTACTCAGTTCTGCTTCATTCTTAAACCTCTTGGGTGCTGTTTGAGAGCTTATCACTGATTTTAGTAAATTCTCTTTTATAGATCTTTTCCTTTGCTTTCATTTTATGCTCATTTTCTACTATTGTTTCTGGTCCAATTTACTTGAAAACTATTCCTGTTTTGTTGTTGTTGTAACTTTTAATGATTCATGTGGCAAGTAGACCAGCAAATCTTGAATTTTTTAATAGGCTTTTTTTTTAATTGAAGTCCTATCTTGCCTTCAACCTGGCTTATTTAGGATTATTGTTAACAATAATTATTATTACCTACTCAGGCCTTGGGCATTAAGGCTAATTACTTACTATTATTTATCACTGTACACTTTCTAACAAAAGCCCCTTTCCAATATTGGTGCCCGTCAGTGGACAGGAGTCCACTGTAACTTTAGCTGCTTTCTACATCTGCTAATTGACATGTTTACCCAGGGGCAAGTCAAGTGACTGACTTGTGATCCCTTCCCATACTTGTGACCCTTTTCTTTTTACCTCCCTCCCCAAAGCCTTGTAGTCATTTCTCATCATGCAAAAACTTATGATGATGATAATATTGTTGGGGGAAAATCTGGCTTTCTTCAGTGCTAAAATACCAGTTGTTTTATGATCTTTAGAATTAGTTTACCAGGTAAATTCCTACCCTATTCCACATTCTACAGACAGTTCATGAATTCGCAATTATGACCTTTCCATCCTCGTTCCACTGATTCTGTTCTTTGGATTTTTAAAGTATGATAGAACCCACAGCTTTATTGAGCTTATGTTTCCTTTTAGAATCTCAATGTATAGTTTTCCTCATATAAATAGTTCCATCAATGTCAGTTTTGATCAGTTTTTTTTAAAAAATTATGCCTAGCGGATTGAATCAAGATTATAAGCAGAGGACTAAACTTGGGACTCTCCATGACATTATTTCACTGGCCCAGGTTCCAGCCCCAAGGCCCGCCTAGATGAGGAAACCATAAATATCATAAATATGGCTTCACCTCGCTAGCATTCTGCCTCTCCACTATATTTCCTTTCTTGGAGGGAGGTCCAGCCCTTGGGATATAACTTTCTAATAGAGCTTTTTACCTTAAAAAAAAATAATAATAATAATTAAATTAAAAAATATATAAAAAATAAGCCGAGTAAAGGATATTTTACCTAAGTATTTTTTCCTAAAGGGCCAAAACGAAACTTTTTTTTCCTGTAAATTGATCACCTTCAGAATCTGGTCTTCTAATATTCTGTTCTGCTTTTTACTTGCCTAATGCTCCCCATCCTCTCTTCCTAATGTGTGTGTATGTGTATATTTGTGTAAAAGAAGGGAAAGATAAGTCTTTCTCTGAAATTTTGCTCAAATTCCATCTATCCTTAGGGGCTGCTGCTACACTTAGGGCAGTCAGACAATTTGGAAAAGAATTCAGGAGCGATTAGGACTTTAAAGAGTCAATTGATAGATTTATGGTTCACTTTCCTGTTAGAGTTGACAGGCATGCTAAGAGCAATTTTAGGCTACAAAATAAATTCTAGGGCCCATTTCAGCAGATAACTAACTCTTTATTATGTTCTGGTTAAAATTGTTGATACTTTTTTCCTAGAAATTTCAGGCACCAGTGAGAGAGACCTGTGTGGAATGTCAGAAGACAGTCTACCCAATGGAACGTCTCCTGGCCAATCAGCAGGTGTTTCACATCAGCTGCTTCCGTTGCTCCTATTGCAACAACAAACTTAGGTAAATCAGAAGAAAACAGGACACCACCTCTGGAGAGTTGGACCACTCCAGGAAGTCTTTGGCTTTTAGAACATTGGCCAGAAAAACTGTTGTGTTACTAGTGTTCTAATGAAGGCCGTTGGGTGAATTGGGAAAAAAATACTAATGGCAAGTGTCTTATCTCAGATTATAGTGGTGTTTTTCTTGTTACAATTTTATATTGATTTTGTATTAGAACTGAAGTTAAAAAAAACCCTTCAAACTTTAAACTCTTTGCGTGCGGTCAGAACCATAGCTGACCCTTCAGTAGTTCTATGAGGTTATAAATCAAACAAGAGGATATTGCCCACTTTTCTGCTCACGAGTCTTCAAAATTGCGGCACAGCTTCTTACCATTAGGCCACCAGAGCTCCCTATTTTCCTATTAGCTGTAGTTATATTTTATTCACTAATGCTATTTCTTGAGTGTCAGCGGATTGCAGAGCATTATACTGATTCTTACAGAAATATATTTTTAAACTATAATACAGATTGGAAATACAAAGAAATACCATCATAAGCAAGTATATGAGTCACCTGAGCTAAGTGGAGAAGACTTCTTGGAAGAGTAATTCTTTGACAGTTTTAGCAGAAAAGAATGAAATAATTTTAAAAGGAGGCATATAAATTAGGTGGAGGAATGACATGTGACGGTTCAGAACTAGAAATGAGCATGTGCTTAAAAATACTTCAGAGGAGTTAAGGGCAAGGTGACAGATTCCATTTTAAAGATTTTTTTTCTCACTTAGCATCTTCTGATAATATTCATATTGCCAGATATTATTTGCCTGTTGGTGTAAATAAGAATATTCAGATTGCTAACTTTATGCTTTTTCTTTTAATGACAGTCTGGGAACTTACGCATCTTTACATGGAAGAATCTATTGCAAGCCTCATTTTAATCAGCTGTTTAAATCTAAAGGCAACTATGATGAAGGCTTTGGGCATAGACCACACAAAGATCTGTGGGCAACTAAAAATGAAAATGAAGACATTTTGGAGCAGCCAGCTCAGCTTCCTAATGCAGGAGAAACTCCTCAGAGCCCAGGAGTAGAAGATGCCCCCATTGCTAAAGTGGGTGTGCTGGCTGCAAGCATGGAAGCTAAGGCATCCTCTCAGCGAGAGAAAGAAGACAAGCCTGCTGAAACCAAGAAGCTGAGGATTGCCTGGCCTCCTCCGACTGAACTGGGGAGTGTAGGAAGTGTTTTGGAGGAAGGACTCAAAGTGTCAAAACCCAAATGGCCTCCTGAGGATGAAAACAACAAGCCTGATGCTCTTGAGGATGTAGATCTAGATCTGAAGAAGCTAAGACGATCTTCTTCACTGAAGGAAAGAAGCCGCCCATTCACTGTAGCAGCTTCCTTTCGAACCACTTCTGTCAAGAGCCCCAAAACCTTATCACCTCCTATCAAGAAAGGCTGGAGCCTGTCAGATCAAAGTGAGGAGTTTGTAGGAGGAATAGCTGTAGAAAACGCCAAAGTCTCAGAGAAGAATGGGAGTGGAGAGAAATTGACTTGGCCAAACAAGGAATCTGAAGGAAGAGAGGCAGGGAGGAAAAGTAAAGAAGTTCATGGTTTTGAAATGGAGAGTGAGAACCTTGTTGAAAATGGTGCAGATGTCGATGAAGATGATGTAACTCTTTACAAACAGCAGTCTCCTGTAGAACTCAAATCTCCAAATTGGTCCAGCTTTGTAGATAACACCTCCACCAAAGAATTCACTACACAGAATCAGAAATCCCAGGATGTGGGATTCTGGGATGGAGAAGTAGACAAAGAGCTTTCTGTAGAAGAACAGATAAAGAGAAATAGGTACTATGATGAGGATGAGGACGAGGATGAAGAATGATAATTTACAGTGGTGTTGGGCCTTAAATTGGTGGTAGTGTTAGTAAGCCTCTGCCCTTTATCAAAGTGATGCACATAAACAGATACCTTAATGTGAACTATAATTTATGTGGAAATAGCTTTAGAAAACAAGTTCCCATTTAAAAAAAAATCCCTTACTGCAGCTTAATTAAAACAGTTCTAAATGTTCAAGATAACATTAATTAAATCCTCCATTTCAACAGAGATGGTGTTCATAAAGTGGTCTAAGATTATATAAACAAAAGAAAGGAAATATTCCAAATTATGTAGTCTGGAATCCACTGTTTTCCAAAAGGCATGTCAAAGTAGATAGCTAACTAGTATAAGGTTAACTCTACAAGTATATTGTGGCATTAGGAGCATGGAGAAGGGATTAGGGACCTAAACATGACTGAATGCACTTTAGTATAAAGGGCACAGTTTTAAATTTTTTTTAATAATACCAATGTAATTGTTTAGTATTCATCTTCTAAGAGATCAAATATTCTTTTTTTAAAAATTTAGATAAAGTTTCTTAACTCAGATATATAAAGGGGAATTTATTCTGCATCCTATATTCTAAACTGCACTCTGAACTAGATTATTGAAATATAAAACAAAGCCATCTTTTAGAGCAACTCTTGAAGGAATTTAAGAAGTGACTCACATGCTTTGGTGCTTGGAGGGATCCATAGCCTCCTGAATATGCTATGATGTTTGCCAATTTGCCTCTATCACAAGTGATTGCTTTCCTCTCTGGAGGTATCTGTCCTTCTCATAAATAACTACTAAAAACTGCAATATTTTTGTCAGATCTTTTGGATCACTATTCACTGTGCTTGATGGTACAGTCAAGAGAGAAACTTAAATGAGCAAAAAGAAGCAGAAATAATGCCTTAAAAACCACTGAGCGAAGACTTCCCAAGCCTTGTATTCCATTTCTGATGTCCCCTTTCTGAGATAGTAGGTTTTTTAAAATACTTATTAACTCTGAGATTTATTGATTTTATGATAAACAATGTTTTCTGGGTGCAGTTAAACCAACTATAGCCTTTTTCTTGGGATGATTTTCTGTATTTAGGCTTTGAAACATTACAAAATTGAAAACACTTATTGTACATAATTGATATTCCAAATTGTATGTGCGATGAGGAGGGGTGTTTTAAGCTATAGGCTTTTCTCTGTACTGCATTTATAGAGATTCACACTAATATTTTTTAGAGATGTAAACTATTCTGCTTTCTTAAAGTCTTGCTTGGCCTGAAACATTTTTATTCAATAAAGCTTTTCATTTACATTTGAAATGTTCCGCATTCTTTTTTTTTCTGTCTTTTAAGAATCTACTTTTAACTTAACTCATTTCTCTTAAGTCAGAATCGACTCAGTTGACCCTCCATTGGCTTTCCAAGACTACAGAGGAGATTGCCTATCTTTCTCCCTCAGAGCTAGTGGTGGATTTGAACCATTAGAGGCTCAGTCTTTGGATTAGCATGACTTCCTGGGGGGTAGGCCATCAGAACTCCCTACTTTTACTTTGTTGTCATTGTGTACTGTTGCGGCAGAACTGACCCATAGCTGATCCTTCGGTAGGTTTTTAGGTAATCATACAGGAGGAAAGTACCCATCCTTCCCCCACGGAGCAGCTGGTGGCCTGAACTGCAGTAGTTTGGAAAGAAAGGGTAGATGAATTTTCCATTTCTATTAGGGGGTGAGAAGCATTATGAATATATCTCACCAGTAGATGGTAGTGTTGGGCTGATCGTGGGCTTACATTCCGAGAGCAAAGACAGTTTTTGGAAAATGAAGGCAACTTGGCCAGATAATTAATGTGTACCTTCAAAACAAGCTGTTTGTTTTTTACCAATCCAAGATCCAGTGGTGAGTCTTAGTGTTTATTTTACTCAACATTTGATAATTCACTTTACTATTATGCCTAAATGGGATTTGTTTTCCACTCCAGGGAGTAATGTATTTGTTTAATTTTCTTACCTGTCGAGACAATTGGTCCAATTGTTAAGAGTTTTAAATTGTTTTTGTGGGTTTTTTAATGGTAGGATAGTTGTTTAGTGCCCTGAGTTCATTTTTGTCTCCTAGAAACCCTATATGGAAGATTAAAACTGCCCCATGGGGTTTTCTAGGTGTAATCTCTTCAGAAGCATGAGTGGCATCCACTTCCTAAACAACATTGTTCTGGAAACTCTATGAACTTTGATAGATGACAATAGTTATAGAAAAGCTTCAGACGTTTTGGCCATAGGGTTGCTATGAGTCATGCTCTGCTCAAAGGCAAACAACAACAATTTCTTCAGGAGCATATAACCAAATCTTTGTCACACAGAATCACTGGTTGAGTTCAAACTGCTATCCTTCAGGTTCAACAGCTGAGTGCTTAACCATGTGTTTCTTTGGGGAGAAGCATGCTTTTGAGTCATCAGTTACATTTTCAAGGGTGTTTCAGGCCATTGTTTGGTCTTGTGAGCGGATGTAGGGTACTTTGTGGTTTTGCACCCATTGCAATGAAGGTTTTTAGAAGTTCCTGTTCCTTGAACAGTTAATGCAGAAGACCCTATTGCCATTTATAAAATATATCAAGCCCTGGTTTGCACTTAGCTTCTGTTATTGTGTGACTCATTGTTTGCTTCATTAACCTACTCATGTGACCAGAGAAGTCTGGGTGCCTAGCATTTATGAATATCAATTGAGTATCACTATGTGACAGGTACTTAAGGAATAAAATTACCCTTAAAAGAACCATTTTCTGTGCCTTCCAAGAACTAAGACATATCATTACAGGCACAGAGGCTAGAAACAAGAAGTAGCACCATAATCAATATAAGCAAAGGGATGTCTTGTCAAGAAAATGACTAGATAACACTAAACATTCCTAGAAAACAACTTGCAGCCAAACTGTTATTCATTCCTCCTCCTCTTCAGCTGTCTAGATGAAGTTGAATCTTGTTTGGACTTTGTATGTCAATAGTGGGAGTTGGATGATGATTTTCTGTAGGATTAGAAGGAAAAGGGTCCTGCTTAGCTTTGGAAATGGCTAAGGAGACTGTTCCTGATTGCTATAGGACCAGCCTGGTTCCAGCAGTTTGTCAACCACATCACTTTTCACCAAAGTGAAAGCTATACCAGTTTGCTTTCATTACGTATGGGGGAATAATACATTTTCTAGGAACCATTATATTGAGCAATGGTACAAATGGGAATTTTTCTCCCCTGAGGATAAAATTGTGAATAGCAGTCCTGCATGCCAATTTAGCATGTTCTTTATTCTTTAGAACTCTGATTTAAATTCACATAGGCCAAAAGATTTTACTTCCTCTGAAAGTTTATCTTGAATACAATACGAGATACTGGTTATCATTAAGCTATTGCTGGAGTTTGAAGAAAATTATTTCAGACATTCTCTGCAGCAGTAACATCATCTGTAGTTTCTGAGAACTGAGAACTACAGCTTCATGGACTTTTATGTCAACCTAGACAGATTTGTTTGTTCTTTTGGCAGTCCATAGGAGGATGGTAAAATTCTGTCTTACATTCTTATCAGGATGTTACTGGTAAAGGCCAGTCCTTGAAATAAGCCATCCTTCTGGGAAAGGTAGAAGACCAGAGAAAGAGATGACCCTCAGCAAGATGATTGACTAGTGACTGTAACAATGGAAATCATAAGGATAGTGCAAGGTTCCAGTCTATTATTCATAGTGTCACTATGAGCCTCAGTCAGCTCAATGACATCTAACACCACCACTACCTCAACTTGCAGAATTAATCTCTGGATGGGGCCAAGAAAACAATTTTAACAAACTCTGCCTGATGCAGATGACACAACCCTGCTTGCTGAAACTGAAGAGGACCTGAAGCACCTGCTGCAGAGTGTCAAGGAATGCAGCCTACAATATGGATTGAGGCTCAATGTCAAGAAGACAAAGACTCTCACCACTGGACCAATTGGCAACATCAGGATGGATGGTGAAG
>NW_006400028.1:2521236-2552636 GCF_000299155.1 Elephantulus edwardii
CAATGCAGCATAATATTCCATTGTGTGAATATACCACAACTTTTCTATCTATTCGTTTGTTGATGGGCACTTAGGTTGTTTCCAACTCCTTGCTATTGTGAACAAAGCCGTGATAAACTTGGGTGTGCATATATCTGTTTGAATGTCAGTGATGGTCTCTTTGGGGTATATTCCCAGTAGTGGAGTTGCAGGGTCAAATGGTATCTCTATTTGCAATTTTTTGAGAAAGCACCATACCGCCTTCCACAGTGGTTACACCATTTTACACTCCCACCAACAGTGAATAAGGGTTCCAGTTTCTCCACAACCTGGCCGGCATTCGCTGCTTGCTGTTAAGTTTTGCTATTCTGACTGGGGTGAGATGATATAGTTGTTTTGAGAGTTTCACTTTTTGAATGGTTAAGTACTGTGGAGTTGAGTACATCTTATACCGACCCTAAGAGCAATAATAACAGATCTGAACTCTGTCCTATCCTGCACCTACTCTATAACTGTCCTCCTGTATGTTTATGTTGGTCAACAAGAGGGTTTAATGTTCAATTCGGAAACAAAACATTAAAATGGTTTGCAGACTAACAAGTAGTGAGGAGAAGTATTACTACATAGAGAATGTTGCAACTAATCTCATAAAACAAAATACGTATTAATTGTGCAGCAGTGTAGCTATATAACCTTGGGCAACCTGTATGATTTCTCTTGGTCTCATAAAGCAGTGATTAACAATACCCACCTCATAAGGGTAAAAGATTGAACCTGTGTAACATGTTCCCTGCAGCACCTGGCAAATTGTAACTTATTAAACATGGGCCATATTATTTTTTATTTTTGCCTGTTTTGAGTGTCTCTCTACGATTTGCTATTTCTGTTTCCTTTATGGAAACAAAACAATTTTTAAATCCACTTATTTAAGGCAAGGTGATTTTAATTTTTAAAGAATAAAGCCGTGAAAAGGAATTAAAAAGTCACATTAGGGGCGCAAAGGGAAGAAAACGTTGGGAGGAAATAAGAAAAATGTTGAGGATGGAGTGTAGAAAGCAGGACCTGCTGAGATGGAGAGTTAAGACCTGCTGTGAATGGGGATGAAAAGAAAGAAGATTCTGCACGGTGGTTAAAGCACTCAGCTGCTGACAAGGAAGGAAGGCGGTTTTAAGCCACAAGGCCCTCAGGAAGAGAGTTGTATCCGTATGCTTACATAAAGCATATCTCTTTGGCCCTAGGAAGTTCTACTTTGTCCTACAGGGTCATTATGAGAAGCCACGCCATGAAAATAAATTCAGGCTGAGAAAGAGGAATTCCCCTTAAAGCAGCTATCCCAGGGCTGATGGGCGTGGCCGTGACTGGAAGAGTCGGAGAGCTGGCGAGAAGGACGAGGGAGAGGAGAGAAGCGCGGCGCCCACAGGCAGTAAAGAAGTCGGCACTTCTGCCGGGTGGGACCAGCGCGGGGCGGGCGGGAACAGGGGGCGTGGCTCCCGGGAGCTACTGGGCCGCGGTCGGAAGCCCGCGGGGGGCGTGGCCCGTGGAGAGGCGTGCCCCGCAGAAAGGTGGCCGAGGAAGCCGCGGGGAGGCGAGATGGGCGGGGAAGAGGCCCGGCCCAGTCAAAGAGGCGGGTTGAGCCGTGCAGGGGCCGGGCGGGGGCCGCTAGTTTGGCCCCGCCCCGTACCGGGGCCGCCTCCACCGGGTTCCGTTGACTGTGGCGGTGGTGGCTGCAGAGCGGGCGTAAGATGGCGACAACGGCGGCGGGAGCCCTTGGCCTGCTGTGGGGCTGGCTGTGGAGCGAGCGCTTCTGGTTGCCCCAGAACGTCAGCTGGGCTGACCTCGAGGGGCCGGGCGATGGCTATAGCTTCCCGCGAGCCCGGCACGTCCTCTCGGTATTCCCGCTGGCGGCGGGCATATTCTCCGTGAGGCTGCTCTTCGAGCGGTAAGGACCTGCAAGGGAGCGGCGCCGAGAGCCGGGGTGACCCGGGGGGATCGGGCGCTGTAGTCGCCCGTGGCCAGAGAGGCCGAGGACCGGAAGCAGAACTGAAGGGAGAGCTCGGAGGGAGGGGACTGGGGGAGTCTGGGCCGCCTAGGAGGTGCGTGGGGGTACCGAGAGGCAGGGTGAAGTCAAGACTTGGGGCGTGGGCCCATTCACATTCACATCCTGGAGGTGTGCTAGGCGCTCTGTGGGCCTTTCCTCCAGCCAGCCTCCAGCGTCCACACATGAGGAAACAGGTTGAGCGGGAGCTCGGCCAGAGATCCCCAAGTGAGGAGCAAGAGCGAGCGGGGGGGGGGAGAACTAATAGGGTCCATAGACCTTGAAGGGGATGCTTAGAAATCAAAGAAATCAGTAAGGCCTTTGTTTAGGATAAAGTGTGTGTTGTGTATTTTCAGAACAGTCGCCTCACTTTTGGAGTGGAAATAGAAACCCGGTAGGCGTGGATATGGTGGAGCCCGAAGTTTTCAAAGTATAGAAAAGTTGTCAGTTGCAGAAGAGCCCTAGTGCTTAGTAGAGGTTAAGAGAGTTTAGTTGGAATCTCAGCATATGTTCCTGATAACAGTGATTTCACCTATCTGAGTGGAATGGGTCACAGCTCCTGTCAGTGATAAAGTTCTTTACTGAGGACTTAATGTGATCCTGTTTGTGGATTGATATCTGAGTGCGGTTTTTTTGCAAATCGGCTCAGACTCAAGGAAGCTCTGGAGGGCCTAGTGGTAAAACGCTGCACTGCAATCCCAAAGGCACGTGGTTCTAATCCACGAGCCCTTCCACGGGGGACGGCTGGTCAGTTTCCTTCTGTGCGATTTCCTAACCCTGAAACCCACTGGACGGTGGTAAGCTGTGAGTTGGCTGTGGCTTGATGGCACACAGCAACTCAGACTCCAGGGAGGAACCGTCTTTCTGCATTGGTAACAGGATATCTTTTGTTTATTTTGCCTTTTTTCAAAAGTAGAAATTAATGTAATGCAAAAATACACATTTCTAGGATAGAAATGTGTTGGAGATAAAATAACCTGTTACTCCCTGAAAAGTTAGTATTATGTTGTGGCGTATGTCTGATTTGCCTACTATTTTAGACATAAATAGGTCTTTCAGAAATTTTTGTTGTAGGTAGCACATCATTCATCTCTTTGTGATTTGTGTATTGTTATCAAAACACTCTCCTGTTCAAGTGTAAAAATGAAGATGCTCTTAACAGAAGCAGTGAAACCTGAAAATCAAAATAAATGCCTCTTTAGGAACTTAAGTATTGCAGTTATTTCAGTTCGTCATTGTATTACCTATTATTAGAGTGGGGGCACAAATCATTTTTCTCTCTTGGTTGTTAGCTAGAACTAAGCGCCCTGCGGTATGACAGCTGGAAAAAGAGAAGGGCAGTGTAATGACTAAAATGGAAAAGATAACAGTTCAAGATGGGGGAAAAGTTCATATTTTTGGGAAAAGATTCTCTGCTTTTTCTATAAATGTATGCAAATATGGAAATTTCCTCAGGTTAAGACATGACAAGAAGTGATTTGTTGCTTATAAACCTCTGCTGTATATAAATGTATTTATACCTTTAGATTTCCAATGGATTCCCAAATGGCTGTAGACATATATCCCTGGCAGAGCCACTGGAAAGGATCCTTTACTTGTGGGAATTGTATCTGAATGTTTCTATGGTGCTCAGGTGTCAGGGGAATAGGGATGGAAGGGAATACTGGGTTAAAAGCATTCTAGCATGATATTTCTTGGCTATTAAGGACAGGCACCTTGTCTTATATTTACCGTTGGGAAAGTTAACCTTGTCGGCAATCTTGTTATTGTGTTTATCTTTTAAACTAATTCATTGCCTTCTAGTGAGAGCCAACTCATAGCTGACTTGCCAGTAAGTTTCTGAGGCTCTGAATCACAGGAGAGGAGATTGCCCATCTCCTCCCTCAGAGCTGCTGGTGGATTTCAAACCATCAGAGATGCTCAGCCTTTAGAGTAGCAACACAGTGCCCTAAGGATTATGCCACCAGAGTTTCAGACCCACTTCTGTTGGCATTTCCGACACACCAGCCCTGACAAGGGACAGAGATTAGGCCATCTGCTCCCATTAAGATTTATAGCCTTGGAAACCTAATGAAGGGTCACCACAAGTGGCAGTCAACTTGATGGCAGTAGGTTTGGGTTTTCATTTGTTGGCTTCTTTTTTGTTTATATCCATCCTGGTGATGTGGTTAAAGAATTCAGTTGCTAACCAGATGGTCACCAATTTGAACCCACAAGCACTTTGGGAGAAATATTAGGCAGCCTGTGTTTGTAGATTTACAAGCTTGGAAACCCAATGGACAGTGGTACTTTGTCCTGCAGCAGGGTCACTGTGAATCAGAATTAACTTGACAGTAGTAGGTGCCTAACTTAGTAATAGCAGTGACAACTAGTTTGCCTGTTCCTCTCTTGTGATCAAAGGAGATAGAAGACATCTTACAGTATAGAAAAAATATAGTTGAAATATTGGTACAGTTAATATTCTTTTCCTTTTTCTCATATATCATTTATCTCTTTAGCATTAAAGGACAATTTATATAGTAATCATAAAGTTTAAACACTAGAACTCTAATTTCCTTTCACAGGTCACCTCCTTTCTAAGTTTTTACTGAAGGCTTAGAAACATCTAAGAGCTTTTCAGAGGTGGAGTGCTCATGTTCGGGGATAGCTGGAATCAGGATCCAGGCGCAGTTGTGCTGCCAGCCTGGTGGTTTGAATCTACCAGCTGCCCTGAGAGAGAAAACTGGGTGATATCCAGTGTGATTTACAGCCTCTGAAATTTCACTAGATGTATTCCGACTCAGTGACAGTGATATATGTATGAGATAGATGTCTTATTTCTTTTTGTAATTGAGATTTTAATGAAAGTTTATAGAGAACTTGGATTTTTTCCATTCATTCATTGTTGCACATTTTTCTCCCTGCTCCCCCAGGTCACTTTTCTCTTTGGGAAAAAAAAATTCTTTCATTGTTGTACAATTCCTCACCCCCACCCCAGTCTCCTTTACTGTGCAGCTCTTATTCTGGACTGTTGTCATGCAAATAGTACCTAATCATGTAATCCTTTTAAGCAGTTCTTTCCTCCATCTGTTTCCATGCAGTGTACATTATTTATCCCCTTTTTTTAGTTTCACCCAACCCCGATGTCAGTCCTGTTTTGCAGCAGTAGCTTTAACCAATATTTGTCCTTTTGTGACTGATATATTTCACTCAACATAATG
The DNA here is from genome assembly GCF_000299155.1 of Elephantulus edwardii. Taxonomy (NCBI): domain Eukaryota; kingdom Metazoa; phylum Chordata; class Mammalia; order Macroscelidea; family Macroscelididae; genus Elephantulus; species Elephantulus edwardii. Next base: position 2,526,451 of record NW_006400028.1, read on the forward strand.
TCCTCCATAGTCACCCATTTGGTGTAATATTTCATGAGTTCCTTGTTTTTCCAGTGCTGCATAGTATTCCATTGTGTGAATATACCGCAGCTTCTCTATCCATTTGTTTGTTGATGGGCTCTTGGTATGTTTCCATCCTTTTGCTATTGTGAACAACATAGCAATAAACATGTGTGTGCCTATATCTACTTGTTCTGGTTTCTTTAGGATATAACTCCAGGGGAGCTCTGGTGGCCTAGTGGCAAGAAGCTGCACTGTAATCCCAGAGGCGCACAGTTCGAATCCATCAGATGCTCTGCCGAGAAAGGAGGAACAATCTCCTCCTGTACCAGTCAGATCTGATTTGACAGTACACACACACACACACACACACACACACACAAATAATAAAATTTTAAAAAAAAATTTAAAAAAAGGATATAATTCCAGTAGGGGAATTGTCGGGTCAAATGGTATTTCTATTTCCTACTTTTTGAGAAAGCACCATACTGCCCACCAACAGAGAATAAGGGTTCCAGTTTCTCCACAACCTCGCCAGCATTTGTTTGCTGCTCTGTTGAATTTTTTTATTCTTACTAGAGTGAGATGATATCTCATAGTTGTTTTGTATCTTATTTCTTAAATACTCCAAAGTTAAGACTCACTGCCACCCGCAGTCTATCTAGTATTCTAAGATATGGAGAACAAATCCAAGTTTATTTTATTCCTGATTATTTAATATAATGAATTTAACTTCAACCGTGTCTTTTATCTGTGCTTATTTCAAAGTAAATCTCTGCATGCCCTGAAGAACTGCTGCGTCCCCTCATGGTAAGGACCTGAAGTTGTTGTTGTTTTTGTTGTTGTTGTTGTTGTTAGGTGCCATCATGTTGACAAAAACTCATAGCAAACCTGTGAACAATAGATATAAACTTTGGCCTAGCCTCCAATATTTTCATGATCTCTGATATACTTGAGTTCACTGTTAGTTATAGGTACTCTTTCATTCCATCTTGTTGAAAGTATGCTCTCTTTTTTTTTAATTTTCTTTTGTGTGTATGTGTGTTTGTGTGTGTGCGTGCGTGCCATCAAATTGGATCTGACTGGTACAGGAGGAAAATGTCCCTCCTTCTCCAGCAGTGTATCTGGTGGATTCGAACTGCACACCTCTGGGATTGCAGTGCAACTTCCTTAAAGGACTGGCGTCTTCTGGCAACATGCTCAAAGTATGTGAGATGAAGATGCACTATCTTAGCCTCTGAGGAGCACTCTGGTTGCACTTTCTTCAACGTTACTGGACCATCAATAAAGCGTTCATATCTATTTTGTCCAAGAACTGCAGAAATGAAATAATTACCTATCAAAGGCCCTTTCTGAACATTCCTTTGTGGACCTCTGCTAACTGGTTACACATGGTGCCCTGCACCTTTCAGAAATGTCTTGGATGTAAAGTCTGGCCAATAAACACTTACTGAACAGATTGAGAAGGATTTCCGTAGTGGCTATCTGTGAAAAGAAATTGGATTTCTAGCTCTTAGAATTTACATTCCTAAATAAATTGCTTTTTAAAACTAAACAGATAAGATAAAAGAAATGAGAAAATGTAAGAAAGATGACTAACTGTACTGGTATTTCAGCTGTGTTTTGACTATATTGTAGAATGGCTTCTCTCTCCTTTATTCTAGCCTAACAGAGAGGAATTGGATATCCCATAGTTATCTGGCTTGATTGAGAGTAGCAAAACCATACTATTTTCAGTGTCTGTTGTTAAAGTTCACCATAGTACTCCACTTATGCCCAACCCTAAGAAAAGGTGTTAATATATCCTAACCTCTGTGCTTGTCATTATAAACCCACTTGAAACAGGTTGTCTTTGTTATGTTAATGAAACAGAATTAGTGTGGGATGTGTCTTGATTTAATATCTTTGGATATTCTAAAACTAAGCAAGCCTGGAAGCAGAGAGGGAGGAAGATTGACATCAAAACACACAGAGATCTCCAAGGAATTAGGAAATACACTAAAGAGACAAAGACCTTCCCTTGGAGCTGAGGGAGAGAAAGTCTTCCGCTAGAATGGCACCCTAAATCCTGATCCCTATCCGACAAACTGGTGAAAGGAGGGCTCTAGTGGTGTAATCTTAGGGGGTTATGCTGCTAATCCAAAAGCAGCACCTGTGAGTTCAAATCCACCAGTTGCTCCAAGAAAGAAAGATGGACTGTCTCCTCCTGTGTCATTTATAGCCTCTCTAAACCTGCTGGAGGGTCACCCAGTGGGTTCAGAGTTGATTGCAGTAAATTTGAGAGTTTATTTGAATAGTAAAAGTGTTGCTTAACTTGAAGAGGCTGTTTGTAGAATTATACACTTCACAGTCAACTCTAAAGGCTCACAAGGAAATGAGATGAACTATAAAGAAAACCTCTGCCATCTGAGAGAATATGTATCGCTTTAACAACAAAATGTCACTAGAAATATAGATGTTAATTGGTGAGACTCTAAAAAGAAAATACTGACTGTGAGTGGACAGTGGCAAGAAAGGTGATGCTTTTTAGACAGTGGCAATGAACTTGTCTGAATTATGTTTAACTTGTGAGTAGTAAATTTAAGAATCTGGCTGAGAACATCTCCAAGCAAGATTTTAAGGGGTTACATGGTTTCACTGTATTAAAATGCAAGAGGAAAGAGACTTAAAAACAAACTGTACAAATTTTTTTGAAAATTTGGAAAATTCTCTTGTGCAAACTTAAGGACACATATCCTTTGTTTTTGTTGTTGGTGTTACGTGCTGTCAAGTCTAGTACGACTCTTAGCAACCCTATGAACAACTGATCTGCATGCTTTCCTGTCCTGGACCATCCTCACCATCGCTGATACACTTGAGCCCAGTTGCTGCAGTTACTGTACTGTAACCATTCCATCTCGTTTGGTGTCTTCCTTTCTTTTGCTGACCTTCCACCCTTCCAAGCATGATAACTCTTTCAGGAATAGCCTCTCCTAGCAACATGTCCACAGTAGGAGAGATGAAACTTTGCCATCCTTGCCTCCCAGGAGCACTCTGACTGCACCTTTTCCAAGACATACTTGTTCATTTGTTTTGGCAGCCCATGGGATATTCAGTACTCTTCTTCAACAAACAGTACAACTCAAAGACATCAATTCTTTTTCTGTCATCCTTATTCATTGTCCACTTCTCAGATGCATACCAAGTAATAAAAAAAGACCATGGCCTGAATCAGGTGCACCTTAGTCTTCAAACTGACATAATTACTATTCCGTATTTTGGAGAAGTCTCAGACAGCAGATTTACCCAAAGCAATACATCCATCTCTTTACCTCCTAACTGCTGTTACCAAGGTTGTTGATTGGGGATCCAAGTAAGATGAAATCATTGACAATTTTAGTCTTTTCTCCATCTATCGTGATATTCAGGAGCTTTGGTGGCTTAGTGGCAAGAAGCTGTGCTACAATCCTGAAACCACCAGCCCCTTCATGTTAGAAGGAAGGGCAGACTCCATCCATGCAATTAACTTCCTCTGAAAACCTGCTGGAAGGTCAGCTATAGGTCGTTTCGACTTTAAGATATACAACAACAATCATGATATCGCTCATTGGCCCAGTGGTAGGGACCTTGGTTTTCTTGATATTGAGATGTGATCCATATTGAAGGCTGCAGTCTTTAACCTTCTACAAGAGCTTCAGGTCCTCTTTACTTTCAGCAAACAAGGCTGTGTCATCTGCCTAATCCAGGTTGTTGATGACTCTTCCAATTCTGATGCCACATTTTTCTTCATAGAGTCCAGTTTCATGAATTATTTGCTCAGCATACAGATTGAATTTTTACTAAAGACTTAAGTATGAAACTATTCAGAGATTAAGGTGTGTCCAAGAGATCTAATTGGTTACCCCAGCAAGAAACCCATCTATTTGATTATAAAGGACAGAAAAAGAATGAAAAGGAAGAACACCGTCAGAATCCTACAGGCAGAAAATAAGTTAAAGGAGTTACATCTGTCATTGTCCAAGGTAAGAAAAGGATCATACTCTAAGTAGCTCAGAGATCAGCAAAAATGCTGGAAGGAATACAGAAAGCAGAACTTTCTTGGGCTGAAGTCTTCTGTGGAACTCCTAGGTATCAGAGAGTTCAATCTTTGCCACTCAGTTTCATAGTGTGAAACTGCCAGTAAAGTGTTCCAGGGGCTGAGACCATTGCCCAAAATTGAGGGGGCAAGGCTGCCATGTCCTTGGGGCCAAAGAGGTAGAGTTACTACTCAGATGGAATAGGAGAATGAGTGGGACCACTCAAAGCCAAGAGCACAGAATTGCCATCCTAGTGGGCCTAGAAGGCAGAGCTAAAGCATAAGATCAAGAGACCTACCTAGAATCCAGAAAGCATGGAGAATACCAGAGTGTAGAGGTCATGGTTTTAGAAAACAGATTCTTTTCAGTCTTTGAGAACTGATGCAGTTTGGGTTTTTGTTTTTATTGTCATCATCCAATTTGTTTTGCTGATTTTGGACTTAGCTGGACTCTTGTGCCTTTCTTCCTTTCATTTTCTCTTTGTAATTGTTATATCTACTCTGCCTCTTCTACCATGTAATTTGGAAGCAAATTAATAGTGTTCTAGATTTCATAGATTTGCCAATTTGATTTAGACCCTTCAAAAGATGATATTTTAGATTTCTGGAATGCTATGATGAGAGGAATATGTATTAAATGAGGCAAAAACATTAATTTTGAGAAAACTAAGGCATTTGACTGAGCTGTAGTGGCCTAGTGGTAAGAAACTGCACTGCAATCCCAAAAGCACTGTTCAAATCCACTAGCTGTTCCTCAGGAGAAGGGTGGATAGTCTCTTCTGTGCAATTATTAACCGCCTCTGAAAACCTGCTGGAGGGTATACTATTGTCAGTTCCAACTTGACAGTTCACAACAACAAGGCATTTGACTGCATGGATCATAACTATGGTTAACATTGAGAGGAATGGGAATCCTAGAACTTTAATCATGCTTATACAGAACCTATACCTAGATCAAGAAGCTGGTTTCCAAACAGAGTATGGGAACACTGCATGGTTTAAAATCAGGAAAGATGTGCGTCAGGGGTTTATCTTTTCTCCATACCTATTCAGTCTGTATGCTGAACAAATACTTTGAGAAACTGGAGTCCGTGAAGAAAAATGTGGCATCGGGGGAAGACTCATCAGTAACCTGTATTTGCTGCAAAAAATCAAAGACTGCAACCTTTAATGTGGATTTTATTTCAACATCACAAAGATGAAAATCTTTACTATTAGACCAGTAGACAACATCATGATAGATTGAGAAAAGACTGAAATTGTCAACAACTTCATCTTCCTTGGATTCACAATCAACATCCTATCAGCAATCAAAAAAAAATCAAGACATAATTCATTGGGAAAGTCTGCTGTCAGGGACCTCTCTAAATTACTGAGAAGCAGTGATATCAGTTTGAAGACTAACGTGTGCCTCATTCAAGCCATGATCTTTTAGTTACTTGGGGTGTGTCTGAGAGCTGGACAGTGAGTAAGGATGTCAGAAGAAAAATTGATGCCTTTGAGTTATGTTGGAGTGCACTGAATGTATCCCATGTACTACTAAAAGGACAAATATATATGTCTTGAAGGTGTGGCTTGAGTGTTTCTTAGAGGCAAGGATGGTGAAGCTTTTCTCACAGACTTTGAGCATATTGCTCGAAGGAGGTATTCCTTGGAAAAGGACATCATGCTAATAAAGGTGGAAGGTCAACAAAAGAGAGGAAGATCCTCAAAGAGATGGACATAGTGACTGCAGCAGTGGTTCAAATATGCCAGAGATAATGAGGATGGTATAGGATAGAAAGAGTTCTGATTTCTTGGGATCACTGTGAAATCCATACTAGGCTTACTGGCACATAGCTAAAGGATGGGATATTATGGACTGAATTATGACCCCCAAAAATTATTAATTGTAAATCCTAACTTCTCTATGCCTGTGATTATAATCTTAATTGGGACTGAACTGTGTTAGATTAATGAGTCGGGATTAGGATAGGGTGTGTCTTAACCTCTTTTGAGATACTTTATTTGCTGTCACAGCTGTTTCTGTGTTTAAGCCATTGTTACAGCCACTGTCAATCCTTGTTGAAGACCTTTCTCTTTTTTTTACTTTTATCATTTATCATGATACCCTTCCTTAAAGACTGCTTCCTACTGATAACATGTCCAAAGTACTTGAGAAAGACAGACCTCACAATTTTTCTCAGGAGCATTCTGACCACACTTCTTCCAAGACAGGTTAGTTGGGTCTTCTGGAAGTCTACGGGTATATTCAATATCTTTGCCAAATCTATCATTTAAATTCACCAGGTTTCTTTTTGCTCTTATTGTTTAGCACATAAAGTACTTGAAAATGCTATGGTTTGGTTCAGGGGCACTCTTGTCCTCAAGGTGACATCTTTGTTTTTTAAACATTTTAAAGAGAAAGAGATACATACTTATTTGTGTTCATACTTTTTGAGATACAAAGGAAATTAAACAAAAGTTAAGAAGAAGATATGGAGAAGACTGATGTAAAGCTACGTGTAAATCTTCAAAAGAGACAGGCTTTAGAGCCCTCAGAAAAAAGAGCCTTCAGGGAAGGCCTTCCCTAGAACTGTTCTTGTTGTTGCTTGCCTTGTAGTCGAGCACGACTCATAGTAACCCTATGAACAAAAGGCCTGAAGCCCCTCTAAAACTATTGACATTTATCTAAGTTCATAGTTTCCAGAGACATGTTATTTAGGAAATGGATACCACTCCAGCTTCCAAACCTGTTGTTATGTGCCATTGAGTTGTCTGCAATGTTTAGCAACTCTGTGTGTAGCTAGAACTAGTGCCCAGAATTTGGATTTAGAGCCTCTTAAACTGTGCTTGGACAGGTGGAGGGACAGTGTAAGAGAGGAAGACCCTCGATGAGATAGATTGATTCTGTGACTGGGGTAATGGGGGTAGATGTGTCAGAGACAGTAAGTTTAGCACAGGATGGAGGAGGGTTTAGGGCTGTTTTACATAGGGTCATTATGAGTCACACACATAACAACAAACTGAAAAAAGTAATTTCTTAAGGACACCTAAAGTGTTCTGTTGTAGCATCACTAGATAACTAAAGGGCGCTCTGGTGGTACACTTCATAAGGAGCTAGACTGCTAACCCAAAGGCAGTGTGTGCCTCCATGGAAGTTGGAGTCCACCAGCCTTCTGAGAGAAAAAGATAGGCAGTTTTCTTCTACGCAATTTATAGCCTCCAAAACCCAATGAAGGGTCAGCTATGAGTCAATTCTGACTCACTGGCAATGAGTGTGATGTAACGAAGACATTGACCTTTCTGTGTAGCTTTTCTTTCGTGCCTAGACTCATACACATGGATGTCCATGCACACACATACAACATGCTCACCTTCTGATGCCCTGTCAAAAGAGAGATTTAAAGGAAAAAACCCAAATGTACAACCAACCAAACCAACAAAAATGTTATGTTGCTTATTGAGTCCTGAAGGAAAGATTGGCCATATTTAATGAGTAGGTCTAACTTAAAAGCTGATTTTAAAGGTGAAATTTAATAATCAGTCCCTTGATCATTTATTCCTTTGGGTTGGGGTGGGGAAAACTTGATAGTTGATATTCATAACTTGAGAGCTATATGTTGTTGTTGTTCTTGTTGTTATATGCCGTCAAGTCACTTGTGACTCATAGCGACCCTATGTACAACAGCCCTAAACTCCACTCAGTCCTGTGCCAATCTCACTTTCTCCGACACATCCATCCCGATTAGCCCAGTCACTGAATCAGTCCACCTCCTAGAGGGCCTTCCCATCCTGCACCATCCCTCTACCCTCCCAAGCATGATGTCCTTCTCCAAGGACCTGTCTCTCCTTACAGCAGGACCAAAGTATGTCAGACAAAGCCTCGGAATTCTTGCCTCCAAGGAGCAGCCCAGTTTAACCCTCTCAAGGATGAATCTGTTTGTTTTGTTAGCAGTCCCTGGTACCCTCAATACTCTTCTCCAACACCAAAGCTCAAAAGCAAGGGAAGACTGCCTTGTTTTCAGACTTTGAAAATAATACTCCTTTTGCCACAATTAATTTCCCTAAAGACAAAGGCTGAAAAGGGGCGGGGGGTGGTGGTGGAATCAGTGAATTCCTTAAATTTTAGTTTTAAAATTAACTCCTTTTATTTGCCTTTTATCCTCCCAAGTCATTGTCCAACTCTCTGATGCATAACAAGGAGAGCTATATAGGCTCATCTTTTTAAATATAGTAGTTCAGTGGGAGCATTGTATTGTCAGATGAAAATGATTTTGTGCATTTTATGGGAGATGGATAATTCTCATGCTGCTCACTGATTTTGCTAATTTCCTCTTCCCTGTTTGCATAAAGAGCTTTCTCCATTCAGCTTTCTTTAACTGAAGACTGAACAAACTCACTGGCTTGTCATGTAACTGGCAGCAAGAGTAGTGACTCATTTTCTTGTGCACGTTTGTGAACCAGTTGACCACTCGTTTCACCTTCCTCTTGCAAGCCTTGCTACCTCTGCTGCATATTGCCTTTTCCCCCCCGTTCTCCCTCACTTCCACTGTCTAAATGGAGGAAGAACTTTTTTTTCCACCCCTTAACTGCTCTCCTTCCTCCGGTCCATATCATCCTGTAGAATTGTGGCCCAATATTAAGAAATTATCCAGAGAGGAGAAAGCAGCTTTAAGAAGATTGGTCCTAGCTGTGACTAGGCTGAAAGGAGGACGGCCATTCCACTGTATCCCTAAAGGTATTTTGTTGGGCGTTGTTGAATTGTAAATTATAGAATTAAATCAAGTTGGCAGATCCGGAAGAACAAGATTGGAAAAGGGCGCCTCATAGCCAACCCTTATCTAAGAATTTACCTCTTAATTAGCTCTGATGGGCAGAAGTCTTCCTATGCCCCTCCTCTCTCTGGGAAAACTTTCTCTAGCCTTTTCTGCACAGTGGGTGTTGTTGATCCTCTGAGACAAATCCTGAATACTGTCATGTGTGAGGTCAGGCTCCTAGCCCCTGGAGAGAATATGTTTATCACTGAATAGAAACATCTCAGATATTTTTTTAAATTTAGCCACTTCCTGATTCAGAAAATTAGGGTCTTTTAGAGAGGTGAAAACAGATTAATGAAGGGGACATAGTAAGTAGAATGTATACCCTCCTTTTAAAACAGAAAGGGGTAGATACCTCTATTTTGACATCCCTTCTAGAGATGTTTTTAGGCAAATAAAAAGTGTTATTAAAATAAAAGTAAAATTTAAGGACTTCACTAATTCCCCCCCCCCCCTTTTCAGCCTGTATCTTTAGGGAAATTTATTGTGGCAAAAGGAGTATTATTTTCAAAGTCTGAAAACAAGGCAGTCTTCCCTTGCTTTAGACCATAGGCCATTAAAAGTTACAGTGAAAATGAGATTTTAAAATTTAAATCATTTCATAAAGAATTTAAATTACTAGTTAATTAATATTGTATTTTTGAATGATTTTTAGTTGTCAGTCCCTTCTTGACAGCACCTTCTGGCCACACATTGTAGATTTGTTCAGTATTTATCTTCTCAGTGAAAGAGTGATCTATAAACAGATAATGTTGTCAAGTAGCTACATGTGCATTGACAGCCTACATAAAGCAATGGTAATAATAACTCATGGTTATACCTCATTTTATAAATTAAGCTTTATTGAGATTTCTTGAAAAGGTTATTCCTTGTAGTCTTAACTTTTGATTAGTAATAACATTCTTTATAAGTTTAAACTATAGACACAGAGAATCACAAAAGAAATCAGTGTTATGGTTTTGTTTCATTCTTCTTGGGGAAATCTTTGGTTATAGACTGAAATTGGGTCACTTGAATGGCTGCTTACTCCCCAGAAATCAACGACCACCTTCATAATAAACATGGAGCCAAATATGACTTGGGGGACAGCCTGAAGGTAATTTTATTCTTAAATGTAGCCTATTTCCTTAATATACTTTACCTTTTAGTTGAAGACTGAGTTTTTACCTCTTTGTTCAATTATACTCGTAAACAAGTATGTTTTGAGAGCTAAGAGTATGCCAGATATCAAACTACATACTAAAAATTAAAAAGTGAATTATAGCTTCAGCCCTTTAGGAAAAGGAAAACCAATGGTTAAAATATAATCAAATACAATATTATTGAAATTTGGAAGAGATGAGCTAATTCTTTATACAGATTTTAACTACAATACAGGTCTTTTTTTTTTAATATTTTCTTATTTTATTTTATTATTTTTGTGTGCGTGTACCGTCAAATCAGATCTGACTGGTACAGGAGGAGATTGCCCCTCCTTCCCCAGCAGAGCATCTGGTGGATTCGAACCGTGCACCTCTGGGATTGTAGTTGCAGCTTCTTGCCACTAGGCCACCAGAGCTCCCCTAGGTCTTTTATTTTACTGACAATTGTTTCTTAGACCATAAACTTAAGAAAGCTTTTGTTAACTTTTTTTGGTTTAATCCCCTTTTTATTGTTTGCCTTGAATATATGTATATGAAATGTGTGTGTGTGTGTGTGTGTGTGTGTGTGTGTGTTTTTATGTGTAGTCTGTGGCATAGTGGGTTAAAAGTTTTGCCACCAACCTGTAGTCAGGCAGTTCATACCCACTGGCAGTTTTGAGGGAGGAATATGAGTAATATTTTCCCGTGTAACTTTGAGGTCAACTAGGAGTTAGTTCTGACTCAACAGCAATGATAATCAATAGTCATTTTAAAAGAGATTTTTAATGAAGTGAATGCCACTGTAGTGAAAATTTAATATTCCTTTTAATAGAACTCTCCTACTACACTAGTATGACTGAATTTATCTATACAATGTATAAATAAGTATATACATTAATTACATATACATATGAAAATATGCCTATATGCACACATGAGGAAAACAGGGATTCTTTTGCTTCTATCAGATTATCTCAAGTATTAGTTTAGATTTGACAGATAATTTTTTCCCCTGAGTAACTTATACTTTACCTACTGCAATTGGATGGGAGCATGCAAGTATGGTGTATATAAATTACTTACAATAGGAATGTTCAGTTTTGCCATTCTACCAAGTTTAAACTGAGCTGGTTTAGCAGCTGAAGATGAGACTGTCACTACCAGCAGTCAAGAAGAAGCAAAGTATGCAGCTGATGTCCTTGGGGTCAGAGATTCCTGTTTGGGTCAGACCAGGACCTGTACAAAAACAGCAACAGCAGACAAATAGAGATTAGTGTGACACAATTGTCTTGGGACAGGGCCTTTGCCTAAGCTTCTTGGAGGATCTAGGGGTGCGAATGTGGGCACCATAATTAATTGGCAGAATTAAGAGTTTTCTAACACTGACTTAAACAGGTTGAAAGTTAAAGGGCCTATATGGGCATGTTGGAGAAGTTATCCTGACTGAAGAACTCCATCTTGTTTTCTATCTGAATTGTAACCTGTTAACTTCCCTCATGAACACCATAACCATAAGTATGGCTCTGTCCGTTCTGTGTGGTCATTAAAATAGATTAGCAGATCCAGTCATAGAGCAGCAAGGGGTCCTCGGTGGAATGGTTGGTGTTAGAATTTATATAAGTAGGTGCAAGAGTGTGGGGCAGTATCTAACCTCATGGAAAACAGTTTTGTGACTTGAGTATTCTTGATGGGGACATTTCCCCCTACCCCTTGTGGAGTTAGTAGAGCTCATACTCTGCAGTCTCCATGCCAGCTCCACTCTGTAAAACAAAATGAGATGTTGCCTGATTCAATGTCATTTTCATGGTTGCTACCATGTTTTAGTCTATCATATCTATTTATTTTACCAGCTATGGATGGATGGTGAAGAGATTGAGATTGTTCACAGCTTCAGTTTGCTCGGCTCCACGGTCAACACTCTTGGCACCAGCAGCCAGGAAATCAAAAAACATATTGCGATGGGAAAGTCTGCTGTTAGGGACCTCTCTAAAGTACTCAAGAGCAACGGTGTCTCTCTGGAGACTAAGGTGTGCCTGATACAGGCCATGGTTTTTGCAATCACTTGTTATGCATCAGAGAGTTGGACAGTGACTAGGGAGGATAGAAGGAAAATTGATGCCTTTGAGCTGTGGTGCTGGAGAAGAGTACTGAATGTGTACCATGGACTGCCAAGAAAACAAATAGATTCATCCTAGAGAGGGTTAAAGCAGGCTGCTCCTTGGAGGCAAGGATTCTGGGGCTTCGTCTGACATACTTTGGACATGTTGTAAGGAGAGACAGGTCTTTAGAGAGGGACATCATGCTGGGTAGAGTAGAGGGACAGCGCAGGAGGGGAAGACCCTCTATGAGGTGGATTGATTCAGTGACTGGGGTAATCGGGATGGGTGTGTCAGAGGCAATGAGATTGGCACAGGATAGAGCAGGGTTTAGGGCTGTTGTACATAGGGTCGCTATGAGTCGCAAACGACTCGACGGCACATAACAACAACATGTCCCTCATACTTAAAGACCCTCTATCCAAATATGTTTTGCAGTCTGGGTTTAGAAGAGGTCGTGGTACTAGGGACTTTATAGCTAATTTTAGATGAATATTGGCTGAAAGTAGAGAATACCAGAGGAATGTCTGTTATATTTACTGTGCAAAGGCAGTTGACTTGCAGATCACAAAAAAACTGTGGCTGACTCTGAGAAGAATGGGACTCTCAGAACACTTGATTGTGCTTATGCAAAACTTATACTTGGAAGCAGTCACCAGAACAGAGCAAGGAGACATTGCATGGTTCAAAATCAGAAAAGGTGTACACCAGGGATGCATCCCATCTCCATACCTTTTCAAATCTATATGCAGAACAGATCATCTGAGAGGCTGGGCTCTATGAGGAAGAATGCAGCATCAAGATTGTAGGAAGACTCATCAACAATCCACATTATGCTGAAGACACAACCTTGCTTGCTAAAACTGAGAACCTGAAATGCTTGCTGTAAAAGGTCAAGGACTGCAGCCTTCAGTATGCATTAAAGCTGAACATCAAGAAAACAAAAATTCTCACCACTGGGCCAATTGGCAGCATCATAATAGATGGTGATGAGATCGAGATTGTTAACAGCTTCAGCGTGCTTGGCTCCACAATCAACACTCTTAGTACCAACAGCCAGGAAATCCAAAGATGAATTGCATTGGGAAAGTCTACTATCAGGGGCCTCTCCAGAGTACTGAAGAGCAGTGATGTCAGTCTGGGGACTAAGGTGCACCTGATCCAGTCCATAGTCTTCGCAATTACTTGCCAGGCATCAGAAAGCTGAACAGTAATGAGGGAGAATAGAAGAATTGATGCCTTTGTCTTGTAAGGCTGGAGAATATTGCATATACCATGGACAGCCAGGAGAAAAACAGGAGAGAATAAAACCAATCTTTCCTTGGCAGCAAGGATTCTGAAGCTCCATCTGATATACTTGGGGCATGTTGCAAGGAGGGTCCAGTCCTTGGAGAGGGACATCATGCTTGGGAGGGTGGCGGGACAGACAGCACAAGAGAAGTAGACCCTGGATAAAATGGATTGACTCAGACTGGGTTAATGGGGATGGTGTGTCAGAGACAGCTAGGTTGGCACAGGATAGAGCAGGGTTCAGAGCTATTTTACCTAAAGTCACTATGAGTCAAAAGTGACTTGAAGGCACTTAATAACAATAACTTAATGTAATCCTCCAACAGCTGATCCATCCTTAATGGCTTTAAAGCAAGTAAGGCAATATTTTGTGATTAGCAAGGTTTTCATTGGCTAATTTTTTAAAATGGAATTATTTTATTATTCTATTAATTTATTCATTTCATGAATTTTAGACTTTTCATGAAATGAATCAATTAATAGAATGAATTCATTTTCATTAAATAATTCATTAGTCTGTTTAGAGCTCTACTGGTTCACTGTGGAATATACCATATTGGAATTTGAAATAACAGTGGTACAATTTAAAGCAGCTCAATACCAGATAAGACACTGCAGTACAAGAAGTTCACAAGCATGTGAAGTCAGGAGCTAGATAAAGTGATCTCGAAACATTTGTCAGATAATGGTTGGAATTTTGGAGAGAAAAACATTTTCAGTATTGATTGGAACTGCTGTTCCAAAGTCTAACTTCTCTGTTTTTCAAAAATTATTTCAGATTCAGATCTGTTTAGGACTTGTCTCCCTCACTAGATTGTGTGCATCTAATGTAGTGCTTTATCTCTATTAGCTATTCAATAAATGTACATTGAATAATGTCTAAAGCATATGTATGCTTCACTGTGACCCCAGTACAATAATTCCCTTCTTAATTCCTGAAATTCTTTTGCTTATATCAGCAGGTTGTCTAATCTTATGATTTTATGATTTCTTTATATTTTTTAAAGGTTATTAAAAACTTTTTTTATCGAATCCACCAGATGCTCTGCCGGGGAAGGAGGGGCAATCTCCTCCTGTACCAGTCAGATCTGATTTGACAGTACACGCACACAAAAATAATAAAATAAAATTTAAAAAAACAACAACAACTTTTTTTTAAGTGTTTTGTTTGTATAGGTTATACCTACCAGTATTTACCTGATTTGAAAGTAAGACTGAGAATAAAGAGTATTTTAAATATGTCATTAGAAAGTCATTTAGAAATAATGGTACTAGAAGGAGAGAATAGTAAGTTACTACTTAAGGAATACTAAAAATAAAAAATATTTTAGAAATAGTGTCCTTCCTTAATTGTATAATATAATGAATTGAAGAATCATTGATTGTAAACTTTAAATGGAAAATTTTGTTAAATATTTTACCCAATAATTTTTTAAATTTTATTTTTGTGTGTGTACAGTCAAATCAGATCTGACTGGTACTGGAGGAAATTGTCCCTGTTTCTCCATCAGAGCATCGGTTGGATTCGAACCACATGCCTCTGGGATTGCGGTGCAGCTTATTGCCACTAGGCCACCAGAGCTTTCTTACACAATAAATTTTTAAAAACATTTATAAACTCTATATGGTAACATATATAACATACTTTGTTTTGTTTTTATACATTTTTTTTTAATCATAAAATTACATGTAGGGGGATCCAAGGATGTAAGGGGTGGGAACACAAGGATGAGAATGGGTAAGGATGAAATCACAGAGTTGCACAATTTGGTGGGTAGAGGAGTGGATAAAGGAAATGAGAACGATCTGGCAAGGACCGGAAGACAGGGTCATGATGGGCATCATCTATGGTGATGAATTTTTTTTTTTTCCAAAGAGATTGTCTTTTTCATTTGTGGATTTCCTGTTTGGTAATAGGGGTGCAGACACTCCAAGTGCTTCTTGCTGAACAGCAGCATTGAAATGAAGGGGAGCACATTTTTTTTTAAATTTTTGTGTGTGTGTACCGTCAAATCAGATCTGACTGGTACAGGAGGAGATTGTCCCTCCTTCCTCGGCAGAGCATTTGGTGGATTCGAACCGTGCGCCTCTGGGATTGTAGTTGCAGCTCCTTGCCACTAGGCCACCAGAGCTCCCCAGGGGAGCACATTTTAACACTTTACTGGTGGTCTTGAGTTGAAGCTGCATGCCGCCTTGTTCACTTAGAAAGCATTTCCTTTTTTTTTTTTTTTTTTTTTTTGCAAAGAAACCTGGACAACATTTATTAGACACGGTAGGGAAAGTTCTCACTCAGCATTATAAAAAAGGACAGTCCGATATCAACTGTTATAGAAATAAGACGGAAAATTTTAACAAACTGTTTTAACAAACTACTTTCTTTAAAGAGACTTCCTCCACTGCCAGAGATCGTGAATAGCCTCCTGGTCTGTCATCCGGAAGCAAGTCTTCACATAATTGATGAATTTGGCTTCCACTTTGGGAAGAGAACCACCTTTTTCTATACTTGCTTGCATTTTTGCTTTAATGTCTTCTACAGAACTAGGTCCTTTTGGAGTTTTGGGAGTTTTTTCCTGTTTTTTGAAAGATTCTTGTCCTTTCGATCGTGGAGTTGATGGTTTTGAGTCTTTTCCATTCTGGTTTGATTTTTGTGCATTTTAGGCTGGAGTACCCCGTATAGATTTCTTCACTGGTGCTTTTTCTTCAGCCTCATCATCATCATCATCATCTTCTTCTTCATCTTCATCGTCGTCATCATCATCATCGTCATCCTCTTCATCAGTGGCAAGTTTCACCTTTTTCTGTGGAATTTTGTTACCACCTGCAGGGGCAGATCTCTTTCCTGATATGCTTAAGAGTTTCACATCCTCTTCATCATCTGACTCTGCATCTTCCTCCACAGCTACTAAGTGTTGTCCATTTATATGCACAGGCCCTGAGCCACACTTCAATCGTAAGACGACAGGTGGTGTTATTTCAAAGCCCCCAAGCAAAACCGTTGGCTGTACAGGCATTTTCAAAGTTGCCAGTGTTACTTTAATTGGGCTGCCCTCATAATTCATTGCCTCTGCTTCAACAATGTGCAATTCATCCTTTGCACCAGCCCCTAAACTGACTGGTGCTCATTCTCATCATTATCCACCTTAAAGTGATAATCTTTGTCAACTTTCAGTTCACAACCGAAAAGGTAGTTTTGAGGCCGCAGGGGGCTCATATCCATATCCATCGAATCTTCCATGGGTTGATGGCTCACGTTTATGCAGGAGAGGACGGCAATAAATCAGCACTGTTGCAGAGAACAGCCGCACAGGACAGAATCACAGCAGTTAGAAGGTATTTTCATGATGTTTTTTGCCCCCTGGACTGCAAGGGGTTTGCCTAGGTCCAGTGGGAGTGGCTGACTGAACTTTGATCCACCTTAACTTCCTTAGCAGGGAGTTTCTGTTTTATCGCTGGTACCAGGCTCAGAGTTCAGGTTCTGGAACAAGACTCCATGTATGTTACCTGTAGGAAAGGGAGAAAACCTAAAGAGAACAAACTTGTTAGTTACAAAGAAAAGGACTTTGGAGGTATTGCCTACAGGTGTACTGGAGGAGGAGATGGAGAAAAGTGACTTAGACAAAGTTCCTCATACACACCAGGCAGCTTTCCCCCATGGGCCTGGGGGCTCTCCCAGGGGCCAGCAGCACGTATAACATACTTTGTAACAATACCTTTTCTTTCCAGAAAGAAAGATCATTGTTTTAAACAAAACCAAGAATGTCTTTGTTTTATACTTTGTATATTTGTGTATTATCTGGCTTAATTAGAACCCAACTTGATTCTCTTATCTGTCTCTGCATTTTGTCTCTTCCCTTAGTTTTTGTTGAAGAACATAGATATGTAATTGAAAAAGGAAGATACTATAAATATCATAAAAGGGCCTAAGAGGTTCCAGCTATTCTCCAGTTACACTTTGCAAACCACTGCTCTATAGAAAGTAAAATATTCATTGGCTGTTATACAATAAAACTGTGTTTATCTGAAGAATTTTTCACATATTTGCAGGACTTCTTTTCCTTACATACACACAGGATATTAAGCCTTCTTTCTCATCTCATTACTTAGCTCCATCATATTAATAGGTTTAATATAAGTGTCATTGAAAAGTGTACAGGCATTGCTGCTGTCGAAAGGTGCTCTTGACTCAACTCTGACTCATAGTGACCCGCTGTGCATGATCCTTGCATGATGCTCCACCATCTTCACAGTCTTCTTGTGCTTGTCATTTCATTGTTCATTCTTGTAATCACTGTGCTACTCTGTCTCATTGAGGATCTTTCTTTTGCTGACCCCTCTTTGCATGATTTTTTTTTCCAGGATGAAGTCTCACAATCTTAGTTTCTAAGTAGTATTCTGACTGCACTTGATCCAAGAAAGACCTGTTTGTTCTTTTGGCAGACCCTGATTTATTCAATACTCTTCACTAACAGCACAATTTAAAAGGCATCATTTCTTCTTCAGTCTTCCTTATTCATTGTCCAACTTTCACATGCATGAGAACTATTAAAAATACTGTGGGTCAGGTGTGCCTTAGTCTGTAAACTGATAATCTTACTCTTTAGCACTTTAAAGTTCTTGACAGCAGATTTGCCCAGTACAATTCAGAATTTTTGTTTACTGACTGCTCTTTTCATGGATATTGATAATAGAGCCAAGTAAAATTAAATCCTTGATAGCTTCAGTCTTTTGTTGTCCTGCTAACTGGAAGGTTTGCAGTTCAAATTCACCAGATGCTGTAAAGATATGGCAGTCTCCTCTTGTTAAGATTTAAAGTCTTAGAAACCTGATAAAGGATCACTATGAGTCAGAATTGACTGAACAACAGGGGGTGGATGGTGCAGGAACCCATAACTGGCACTTTAGCAGGTTTTCAGAGGGAGTAACTCACACTTGAGGAGATTGCCCATCCTTCTCCCACACAGCAGCTGGTGGATTCAAATCATGTACCTTTGCACTGGCAGTGCAATTCCTTACTACCAATTCTTTAAGGCCAAGAAAAGGTCTAGTGAAGATGCCTTGCTGCAAATGGGAAAAGGTGTGAAGAAATAATGTAGTATAATTCCACAATGTGTCCTTGTCGTGGTTTAGCATATTATATGCTGCACAGGGCCTTTTGTTCCTGCTTTGTTCTAAGAGTAAATTTACCAACTTTTTTAATAACCCTCAAAGGAAATGGCAGTGATTACTTGTGCACAAACCATGCAAGAAGTGTTGGGTTCATTATAAGATGCCCTTGAAAAGTATAGTACTTTAAAAAATTCTACCTTTTTTCCTCCCTTCTTTCCTGCCAACCGTTTTGTTCTTGAAAATATCACACCAATTCAGTTTTTATATGTACAGTTCAGAGATACCAATTACATTAAATTGTGTAGCCAGCCATTCTCACCTTCCCCCCAAATTGTTCCTTCCCCATTAACTTAAACGCTCTACCCCCTAAAATTAATTTCTCCTCTCTCAGATGGCTCTTGTCAGTTTGATACTATGTATACTTCTTCAGAACAGAATGGTACCAGAAAAATTGCAAGGCATCAGGCCTGACCTACCTTCACAAGAAGAGGAGAATTAAGATCCTTACCCAAGGATCTGTGAGGTAGAAGTCAGACATACTTCTTCTCTCCAGCTTGTTTACCAAATCTAAAACCAACTGTCCTGCCCATGACATTCTCTGCTTCTCTGCAGAGTTTGATAATTCTTTGCAATAACTACACAGAACTAACACACTGTGCTTCCAGTTACAAGATTATTAGGGAACAGATGACAATTGAGAATAAAAAATAATTTAGGATATAATTCTTTAAATAGGATCACTTCGTTGCCATGTTTACAGGGTGGCCTCTCTCAGCCCCTTGGCCCCTTACTTGTTACCCTGCTCAGGTAGATATTACAAAGCTCTTTCATTTCCACCAACAAAAGCTGAGAGGCACCCGCTACCTTGAAACCTCTTGCCTTTCCCCGTGGGCCAAGAAGCTAACAGTGCCACTCTGCACCGTTTTCCTACTTCTGCTGCTGCAGTTTCTGTCACTGGGCACTGCCATGCTTGCCACCACTTCTCACTGCTGCTATGTCATCTTTGCTGTCTTCAGTGCTAAGGTTCTTTTTGTTTCCTGGGTCCAGGAGGTTCTGGACACAGGGACCTAAAGTCTAAACAACATGCTCCATTCCTGGCTTTTCTTGACGGTAATCAGAACTCCTTCCTGGCCTCTGGAATGAATTTTACACTTAGCTGATGACAAAATTGTCCAATGCCCTCATTAGGATTCCTACAATTTATTAGCATACGTCTCACCCCTATAAGCAACTTATTTATATTATTAGTAGTCTCCCTGATAATCTTGTGACATAAGCATTTTAATTTTCATGTTGTTATTATGCACCATTGACCCAGAACTGACTCATAATTGACCCTCCAGTGTGTTTTTAGAGGCAGGAAATCACACAGGAGACTGTTCATCTTTCTCCCACAGAGCAGCTGGTGGACTCAAATCACTTGTCTTTGGGTTGGCAGTACAGCTCCTTACCATTAAGCCACCAGAGCTCTCAGTAATTTTGTGGGCATCACAAGAACATCTGTAGCCCAGCTACATTAAATAACTCATTGTGTTACAGATGAGAAAAGCAACCTTGACATGCTTAACTAATTGAGCAGGACTTTATTAGATACAGAACCATGAGTGGGAGTCAAACCAGAAGCACCTAGAGTTAGTTGTACGTGTTCTACATCTCTTAAATCCCTTCTGTCTTCTCCATATTTTTAGCTTTAGTTCAATGCTTTATCTCTACAGCATTAAGTTTTTTTACAGTAGCTTTTTTAGCAGATGATTCTCCTTTATTAATGTGTAGAGCCAGTTATGTTTTTTTTATTCAAAGCCATTCACTGTCTCTCCATCAGCTGTATGAAGGATTTATTTATTAAGAATAACATAACATACCACCTGTGATCTGGCCCCTAACTATTCCTTATACTTTTTTCTTCTCTCATCATCACCACTGTATACATTGCACAGTTCTGTGAGAGTATGTTATCTCTTTGCCTTACTATATGCTATTCCCCCTTCCTTTTGTTTTCTCCTACTCTCCTCCCACCTTGTAAATAAGATAATAAAATTTTGACTGTGACTTGGCTTATCAAGAGCACAGTTTGTAATTCTTTCTAAATCTTTTTTCTGTGATTATGCATTTACCATTGGCAGGAACATATTCGTGTGGGGAGGTTTTTCAGTTGGAGCTTTTATGCCTGTTGTTATGTGCCATCGAGCTACTTGCGACTCATAGCAGCCCTATGTACAAGAGCCCTAAATCCTGCTCTATCCTGTGCCAACCTCATTGTCTCCAGCACACCTACTCCCAGTACCCCAATCCCTGAATCAATCCATCTCATCGAGGATCTTACTTTCCTATGATTTCCCTCCACTCTTGCAGACATGATGTCCCTCTCTAAGGACTGGTCCCTCCTTGCAACATGCCCAAGGTATGTCAGACAAAGCTTCAGAATCCTTGACTCCAAGGAGCAGCCCAGCTTCACTGTCTCCAGGACAAACCTGTTTGTTCTTCTAGCAGTCCATGGTATATTCAACACTCTTCTCCAGCACCACATCTCAAAGGCATCAATTCTCTTTCTGTCATCCCTAGTCACTATCCAGCTCTCCGATGCATAGCATGCAATTGCGAAGACGATAGCCCGGATCAGGCGCACCTTAGTCTCCAGCCTGGTGTCATTGCTCTTCAGTACTCTGGAGAGGTCCCTGACAGCTGACTTTCCCATCATAATACGTTGCTTGATTTCCTGGCTGCTGGTACCAAGAGTGCTGACTGTGGAGCCAAGCAAACTAAAACGGTTAACTATCTCAATCTCTTCACCATCCGTACTGATGCTGCCAGTTGTCCCAGTGGTGAGAATCTTTGTTTTCTTGATGTTGAGCTTAAATCCGTATTGAAGGCTGCAGTCCTTGACCTTCTGCAGCAAGCACTTCAGGTCCTCCTCAGTTTCAGCAAGCAGGGTTGTGTCATCTGCTTAATCCAGGTTGTTGATGAATCTTCCATCAATCTTGATGCCACATTTCTCCTCATACAGCCCAGTATTCTGGATGATCTGTTCTGCATACAGATTGAAAAAGCATGGAGACAGAATATATCCCTGGCAGACTCCCTTCCAGTTTTGAACCATGCAGTGTCTTTTGCTCTGAAGTCTGCCTCTTTGTCCAAGTATAGATTTCGCATAAGTACAATCAGATGTCCTGGAATTCCCATTCTTCTGAGAGTCAGCCACAGCTTGTTGTGATCCACACAGTCAAAAGCCTTTGCATAGTCAGTGAAGCACAGATAGAAATTCCTCTGGTATTCTCTGCTTTCTGCCAACATCCATCTAACATTAGCTATAATATCCCTAGTACCACAACCTCTTCTAAACCCAGCCTGCACATCTGGCAGTTCTCTGTTGATGTGTTGCTCCAGTCGTTTTTGGATAATCTTCATCAGAATCTTGCTTGCATGTGATATTAATGATATTGTTAGATAATTTCCGCACTCTGTCGGGTAACCTTTTTTTGGAATGGGAACAAATTGATCTCTTCCAGTCTTCCATTTTATGCCTAGGAATTAAATTCTCTGACAGAATTTATTGGGAACTCCGATAATCTTTATTTTATTTAAACATTTATTTTATCTTACCTCCTTGTCTTTGTGTGCATGACTGCTTGCTTTTGGTGTTAAAACAATCTAGTTTAGATAATAAAGTTACCTATTACAGTTGACTTAATAATGCACCATTGTTATCAGTCTGAACAAAAGCCTTTCTCTTTTTATCTTTTCTTTTTCTTTATACCATACCCTGTTTCAGTTTCTTTGATAGTTAATGTTCCTTTTATATCCATCTTGACCATTCATAGTCTTTGAGAAATTGATACACCAGTGCTCCTTAACCTGATCATGTTCTTGAATATAGAAAATACTTGCAAAATACAGTAGGATATACAAGGTCAAAGCTACAGACCAATGGTTCTGGCTGCCTTAAATGCCACTGAACAACTTGAGAGCTAAGATCAATAGCTCACCTTAAGTGCAGTCTGTTTACTTCCCAAAATACTACAGAAGCTTGGTACAGACTTTAACATTTATTTGTATATTTTCCATATCCATCAATTATGTTACAATTGACTACCAAAGATAGAAATGTTAAGATACCCCTTATCTTTTGAATGGTGGGGGGAAGCAGTAGGTAATTTTTTTTATTTTTAATTTGTAAAATTTTATTAATTTTATTGTATACACACAGCACAGTGCACAGCAATTCAACAGTTTCTACATGTACAGACATTGATTACTTTTTTCATGTTATACAACCATTCTCATCTTTGTTTTCTGAGTTGTTCCTCCCTCAGTAACATAAGTTTAATGTTTCCTAAAGTTCCTATTTTTTTTTTTAAAAAAAACCCCAAAAAACAAACGGAAATTAAAAAATGAATTGCATTGGGAAAATCTGCTATCAAGGACTTCTCCAGAGTGCTAAAGAGCAACAGTGTCAGTCTAGAGACTAAGGTATACCTGTTCCAGACCATGGTCTTCTCAATTGTTGGCTGTGCATCAAGCTGGGCATTGTCTGAGGATGATAGAAGAAGAATCAATGCCTTTGAGTTGTGGTGCTGGAGAAGAGTAGTGAACATACTATGGACTGCCGAGAAAACAAGTTTTCCCAGGAGAGAGTGAAACCAGGTTGCACAGAGCACTTCTGTCTCATCTGCTTTGGGCATGTTGCCAGGAGGGACACAGGAGCAGAAGACACTGGATGAGATGGATTGACATGGTGACTGTGGCTTTGAAGTGTCAGGTGTGTCAGAAGTTAGGTTGGTTGAGGATAGGGTAAGATTCCAAGCCATTTTCACAGGGTCTCTATGAGTTGTAGTTGACTCACTGGCACTTAATAACGAGAACAAGGTTTCTGTTGAATCTTTTGAGTTGCTCTTGTTAATTTGATCTTATTTAGATAAGTTCTTTTAAAAGAAATATTTTGTGTTTTGGATGAAAGTTTACAGAGCACATTTTGTTTCTTTATACACTCTTTAGCCTTTTTTAAATTGTGATTTTAACAAAAATTTACAGAAGAGTTGGATTTTCATTCTTTGTTATGCATTTTCCTCACTACATCCCCCCACCCATTTCACTTTAAAAAGAAAAAAATTTCATTGTTGCTTAATTTCCTCCCTCCCCCTCAACCCCTAGTCCCCTTTGTTATGCACCTCTTTATTCTGGACTGTTGTCATTCAAATAATGCCTAATCAGATATTCCTTTTAAAGAATTCTTTCCATCATCCATTCCAATGCAGTGTTTATTATTTATTCCCTCTTTTATTAATTTCTCCCCAACCCCCATGTCAGTCCTGTTTTATAACAGTGGCACTATACAGTATTTGTCCTTTTGTGACTGAGTTATTTCACTCAACATAATTTTCTCCAGGGTCACTCATGTTGTGGAATATTTTATGAGTTCCTTGTTTTTTAGTGCTGCATAGTATTCCATGGTATGAATATACCATAGTTTTTCTATCCATTCATTTTTGATGGGCATTTGGGTTGCTTCCATTTCTTTGCTACTGTGAAAATGCAGCAATAAACATTGGTGTTCATATATTTGTTTGGGTGGTAGCTCTGATTTCTTTAGGGTATATTCCTAGTAGTGGAATTGCTGGGTCAAATGGTATTTCTTGATTTTTTGGGGTTTTTTTTTTCCTTATTGGCTCCAACTGGCACAGGAGGAGATTGCCCCTCCTCCAGCTGAGCATTTGGTGATTCGAACTGCATGCCTTCAGAGCTCCCTTTTCAAATGGCATTTCTATTTCCAACTTTTTGAGAAAATGCCAGACTACCTTTCATAGTGGTTGCACCATTTTGCATTCTCACCAGCTCTCCATAATCTCACCAGCATTTGTTGTTTGCTCCTTTTCTGAATTTCGCTATTATTACTGGGATGAAGTGATAGCTCATAATTGTTTTTATTTGCATCTCTCTGAGAGCTAGGGATTTTGAACAATATTTTAATTGATATTTTAACTAAAGTATACCGGGTTGCTCCTTGGAGGCAAGGATTCTGAGGCTGCGTCTAACATACTTTGGACATGTTGTAAGAAGAGACCGGTCCTTGGAGAAGGACATCATGCTTGGGAGGGTGGAGGGACAACGCAGGATGGGAAGGCCCTCTATGAGGTGGATTGATTCAGTGACAGGGATAATCAGGATGGGAGTGTCAGAGACAGTGCGATTGGCACAGGACAGAACAGAGTTTAGGGCTGTTGTCCATAGGGTCGCTATGAGACGCAAGTGACTAGACAGCACATAACAACAACGTACAGAAAAATTGGATTTCCATTCATTCATTGTTGCAAATGTTTCTGCCTACCCCCACCCCTCCACCCCAGTTTGCTTTTCTCTTTAAAATGATTCGCTGGAAGGTCTGGTGGCTTAGTGGCAGGAAGCTGAACTGCAATCCCAGAGGTGAACGGTTCAAATTCACCAAATGCTCTGCTAGAGGAGGGGAGTCTCCTCCTGTACCAGTCAGATCTGATTTGATGGCACACACACAAAAATAATAGAATAAAATTTTTTAAAAAATGAAAGAAATTATTGTTTCATTGTTGCACAATTTCCTCCCTCTCCCCTACCCCCCAGTCCACTTTGCTATGCACCTCTTATTCTGGACTGTTGTCGTGCAAGTAATACATAATCATATATTTCTTTTAGACAGTTCTTTCCCTCATCTCTTTCAATGCAGTGTACATTATTTATCCCCTCTTTTCTTAGTTTCCTCCCAATCCCCATGTCAGTCCTGTTATATAACAGTGGCATTATGTAGTATTTGTCCTTTTGTGACTGAGCTATTTCACTCAGCATAATGTCCTCCAGGGTCACCCATTTTGTATATTTTATGTGTTCCTTGTTTTTCAGTGCTGCATAGATTCATTCCATAGTGTGACTATACCACAGCTTCTCTATCCATTCATTTGTTGATGAGCACTTGGATTGTTTCCATCTCTTTGTTATTGTCGACAACCCAGTAGTAAACATGGATGTGCATGTATCTTGTTTGAGTGACACTTCTGGTTTCTTTAGCATATGTTCCCAGTAGTGTAATTGCTGGGTCAAATTGTGTTTCTATTTGCAACTTTTTGAGAAAGCACCATACTGCCTTCCTTAGTGGTGCACCATTTTACACTCCCACCAACGGTGAATAAGTGTTCCAGTTTCTCTACAACCTCGCCAGCTTTTGTTGCTTGCTGCTCTGTTGAACTTTGCTATTGTTACTGAGATGAGATGATATCTCATAGTTGTTTTGATTTGCATCTCACTTAGAGCTAGGAATTTTGAACATTTCTTCATGTATTTGCCATCTAAATGTCTTCGGTGAAATGTCTTTTCATATCCTGTGCCCATTTGTGATTGGATTGTTTACCTTTTTCTTGTTGAGGTGCTGGAGTATTCTATAAATTTTAGATACGAGTCTCTTATCAGATATGTTATTAACAAACATATTTTCCTAGTCTGTGGGTTTCCTTTTTACCCTATTGGAGAAAGTTTTTGATGTACATAGAGATTTGATTCTTGGAAGGCCCGTCCCATTCATCTGTTTTATTCTATCCTGGTTGTAGGTAATATTTTGGTTTTTGACAGTTGCATAGATCGTTCTTAAGAGCATAATCTCAAAGTTGTTGTTGTTGTTGTTGTTATGTGCTGTCAAGTCGCTTGCGACTCATAGCAACCCTATGTACAACAGCCCTAAACTCTGCTCTATCCTGTGCCA
>NW_006400028.1:2553331-2554257 GCF_000299155.1 Elephantulus edwardii
GTCCTCCTCAGTTTCAGCAAGCAGGGTTGTGTCATCGGCATAACACAGATTGTTAATAGATCTTCCACCAATCCTGATGCCACACTTCTCCTCATGGAGCCCAGCCTCTCAGATAATCTGTTCTGCATACAGGTTGTAGACCATTTTTACTCGTTGACTGAACTATTGTTTGGGGTTGAAACATTAGGGGACATTTTTGGTTTAAGAATTATTTTAGGGCAATAATTCCAAGGGTCCATCTATTCTCCATGGCTCCAGAAAGTCTGGAGTCTGTGAAAATGTTGGATTCTGCTCTACATTTCCCCCATTTTGCTTCTATAGAATCTTTGATCAGAATATTCAGTAATGGTAGCCAGTTATATTCCAGTTGTTCTGGTCTCATGGCAAAGGCTTGGAGGCAATTGTCATGCATTTTATGCCCATTTCCTGTTCCTGATTCTGCTTCCTCTTTCTTCTAGGTGAATAGAGAACATTGTTCATTGAATGGCCCCTTGTAGGCCTTTAAGAACCCAGGTACAATGCAACGAACTAGGAGACAGAAGAGAAATGCTGAACACATTATTAGGACAATAAACTAGGTTGTCCCATGAAACCATGACCCTAAACCAAGGAATAGAATTTCATGAGGTACTTTACTGTCATTAATCAACTTTAGCAGCTACTCTTTTTGAGGGATGGTGGGAGTGCTTTGTAAATAATCAATAGAAAAATTTTGCTAGTTCAGTATTTATAGGTATGTAATTTATTGACAGCAATTATAGCCATCAGTTTTGCAAGCTTATCCTTAATTTGATTTTCCCATATCTGGTAAACTCACTAAGAAATGTTCCCAAACCTAGCCTTTCAATAGTCACACTGAACGTGAATGGTTTAAATGCACCGATGAAGAGAAAGAGAGTAGCAGATTGGATAAAAAAACAAAATCC
>NW_006400028.1:2559713-2560980 GCF_000299155.1 Elephantulus edwardii
TTCCACAAAAGCACAAATACTGCATGGTGCCACTGTTGTAAAACAGGACTGACATCAGAGTTGGGGGAGAGACTGAGAAAGATGGGATAAATTATATATGCTTCATTGAAACAGATGAGGGACTGAACTGTTCAAAAGTATATATGATTAGGTATTATTGTCATGACAGGAGTCCAGAACAAAGACTGCATTGTGGAGTGAACTTGGGGAGAGAGATTGTATAACAATGAAAGAATTTTTCTTTTGCTTTTCAAAGAGAAGAATGAACTTCATGAAGGGGAAGGGTGGACAGAGAGAAAAGTGCAACAGTGAATGAATGGAAATCCAAAATCTCTGTCAGTTTTCATTAAAATCAATAATAATTTTAAAAAAATAATGTTTTCAAACTCCATCCACATGGCAGCATGAATCAATATTTTATTTCGTCCAGGTGTCAGGATGGCCAAGTGGTCTAAGGCGCCAGACTCAAGATAAAAAACTAAGCAGATAATAAGTTAAAAAAAAAATATTTTATTTCACTTGCTTGCTGAGTATTATTATTACCGTGTATGTATACATGTTGAAAGATATTTGGGTTCTTTCTGCTTTTTGGCTAATATGAATAGCACTACACATATGAACATGCTGGATAAGTTTCTTTTTGAATCTCTGCTTTCGAGTCTTCTTGGCGTGTATGTAGGAGGACAATTGTTAGGTCACATAGTAGGTAGTTATTTTGGTTTTTAGAAACCATAGCACTATTTTCCACAGAAGCAATGCTATTTTGAACTCCACGAGAAATAAGTAAGTTCCAATTTCCCAATTTCCTCATAGCCTGGCCAACATTTATTTTCTCCTTTTTTTTTTGTTTTATTTTTATTTCAGTCATTCTAGTGGGAGTGTAGCAGTGTTTCACTGTGGTTTATTTGTATCTCTAATGGCTAATGTGCTCTGGTGGCCTAGTGGCAGGAAGCTGTACTGCAATCCTAAAGGCTTCCTGTTCGAGGTCACCAGCTGCTTGGTGGGAGAAGGATGAGCAATCTCCTCCTGTGTGATTAACTTACTCTGAAATTTTGCTGGAGGGTTGGAGGGTCAGCTATGGGTTGGTTCTGACTCTATGGTGGTGGTTGTTGTTGTTATGTGCCGTCGGGTTGCTTGCGACTCATAGCAATCCTGTGTACAACAGCCCTAAACTCTGTTCTGTCCTGTGCCAATCGCACTGTCTCTGACACTCCCATCCTGATTATCCCAGTCACTGAATCAATCCACCTCATAGAGGGCCTTCCCC
>NW_006400028.1:2561640-2563376 GCF_000299155.1 Elephantulus edwardii
CCCACATTTCTCCTCATAGAGCCCAGCTTCCCGGATAATCTGTTCTGCATACAGGTTGAAAAAGTATGGAGATAGGATGACTCTATGGTACAACAACAATAATAGATAATGAACCAATAGATGGATATAAACCAATGGATAATGAACTATTGTAAGTTAATAAGAGTAATTACATTTTGGAAGATCACTTTGATATAGTAACATTTTAGTAATATTGTCTTATTCATAAACATATAACATTTTCTCATTACTTGTCTTTTATAATCTATTTCAGGAGTGGTTTTCGTTTTTATTATATAAATCCTTTGCACCTCTGCTTAGGTTAATTCCTAATTATTTTATTCTTTATGCTATTGTAAATGGATTCTTTCCTTAACGTCTTGCTAACTGAAATATTGGTGGTTTAAATCTATTAGCTGATCCAAGGGAGAAAGATGGGAAGTCTCTTCCCATAAAGATTTATAGCTTCAGAACCCTGATGGAGGGTTGCTGTGGGTTAAAATTTACTCAGCAGCACTGGATTTTTTTGGTGTTTCTCCTTGCTGATGTGTAGAACCCTCCCTGATCTTTGGCTCTTGAGTTTGAACTCTACAATTTTGCCAAATTTCCCTTAACTCTAAAAGTTTTCTTGTGGACTCTGGGATTTGATAATTTCCTCTTAGGTCACCTGTTGCTGTGTATCTGGAGGGCAGTAAAAAAAAAATGATCACTACAAAGCAAGTTAGGTATGTTATCTTCAAACTGGTTCAATGGACTCATGCCTGTAGTGACAATTGAAAGGAGTAGTTTTTCTTTATGCTTCACTAAATTTCTATTTATAGGCTGGCTCTCTGATGGTGTCATGGTAAGGAGTTTCACTGCCACCCCAAGGACACATGGTTTGAATCTACCAACTGCTCCATGAGAGAAAGATAGTCATCTCCCTTGCTTTTTACAGCCTGTGAAAATCTGTTGGAGAGTCCACTCAAATGCTATGCCAGTAAAGGGAGGTCTGGCCTCATAAGTTACTCTAAAACTTGGGCAGAAGAATCTCAGGACAAAGAATTAAATTTCTTTATATAATCTAGCACAGCAGTTTTCAAACTATGATCTTTATTGTTTTTAACTGCCTTCAAGTCAGCTCCATCCAACTCCTAGCAGCCCTGCATACAGTAAGACAAAACGTTACCTAATCCTGTGCCATCCACACAGTTTCTGCTGTATGTTCCTCCATCAGTCTATCTCATTGAAAGTTTTCCTCTTTTTTCCCCCGGACTCTCTCCTTTGCCAAGCAATGCTGTTTCTTAGTATTCTTTCACACACCTGACAGTTGTCAAGCACCTGAAAAAATTTTTGTTTCTGTGGATAACAGGCAATCCTCAGGTAGAGAGGATTCCTAGCAACTCTGAGAACGACAGATCAAGCCTTGTCTTATCTGCACTGTCCTCACAATCTTTGCCGTGCTCAACCCTGTTGTTGCAGTCATTATTGTCAGTCCATTTCATTGAAGGTCTTCCTCTCTTTCATTAACCTTCTACCTATCCAAGTATGATGTCCTTTTCCAAGGACTGGAATGTAATAAATAAATGGAAAAACACTTATAAAAAGAATTCCTTTTCAAAACTACAAAATTAATTAAACTTTTACTTTTTCTCTTTAATATAAAAGAGTCTCCTAAATATGACAGCCTATCTTCTTATCAGCTTCTGCATTTACATTCTTTTTTTATTAAATTTTATTAGTTTTAATGAACATTT
>NW_006400028.1:2564298-2579134 GCF_000299155.1 Elephantulus edwardii
TTCTACAACAGTGGCACCATGCAATATTTGTCCCTTTGTGACTGGGGCATTTCACTCAGCATAATGCATTTACATTCTTAAGATATCTCATGTAATATGGAAAATTCTATATACTAATGAGAAAAAAATAATTATGGTAATAAAAATTTTGTGAAAACAGTTTAGATTTTGCAGACTTGAAAAGAGTCTTAGACCCTCAGGAGTCTCCAGACCAAATTTTGAAAAGTGCTGATCTTGCAGAAATAAGGAATGGTAGACTCCTTATCTGAAGTTTTGCCACCCTAAATAACCTATTTTACCAAATGACGGTTGAAAGAAAATAAATATGTGATTAAGCCTGAACTTTTTTAATGCTCTCATTTTAAATAATTCTCTTTTTTTCATTAAGATAATTCATAACATATATAACTACATCTATATACTGAAATTTTATCACAAATTAGAAAAAAGTATTTCAAATCACATGCTTGGTTTTGCTTGGGAAATATAAAGCATCAAATATGTGCTCAATTAATTATTTGTAAAATAAATGCTCTCAGAGTCTGTATAACTGGAGTTTGATCGGATGCTTTTGGCTTTATGTCTTTCACTGAACTGTGAACTAATTGAGGTGGGATGTGAGTTAATAACAACTCTAGACTTATGTCCACTTCAATGCTCAGTTAAAAGGAATGATCTTGACTTTACAAAGGTAAGTGGGATACAGACCCACACCCCTATTGGCTGAAAGATTTCTTATTCTTCTCACCTGCCAGTAGAACCAAGGACTAATCATAATCAGACAGTGTTTCTAGTGAAAATAATAATGTTATTGTTAAAGAGTCAGCTTCATTTTATAGGAGCCCTGTGTACAGCAGATCGAAACCTTCATTGGCTCTGTCCTTTTGCAATATGAACAACTTCTCCACAGACTGACCTCTCTGATAACATGCCCATAGTATGTGAGAAATCACCACACTTGCCTTGAATGTGTGCACTGCCTGCACTTCCCCGAGAGAAAATAATGTTAATAGATCCCATCAAGTCAGCTACAACTTACAGCAACTCTATAAACAACAGATAGGAACTTTGCCCTCTCCTGGAGCATCCTCATGATCTCTGTCATACGCAAGCTCATTGAGGTCACTGTGTCAGTCCACCTTGTTGAAGATCTTCCCCTCTTTCACTGAACCTCTACCTTTCCCAGCATGGTGTCTCTTTCCAAGGACTTATTCCTCCTAAAAATATGCCCACAGAAAGTGAGATGAAGTTTCTCCATCATTGTCTCTGAGGAGCATTTTGTTTGCACTTCCTTCAAGATAGATTTGTTTGTTCTTTTGGCAGCCCATAGTATATTTAATACTCTTGCCAGTATCACAATTCAAAGACATTGATTTATCTGTCCTTTTTATTCATTATCAACTTTCAGATGTATAGGAAGAAACTAAAAATATCATGTCTTGGACCAGGTGAATTTGACTAAACTGACATCCTTGCTCTTTTAAAACTTTGGAGAGTAACATAGATGAATGGGATCTTCTAAGACTCAAATCCCTATGCACATCCAAAAACTTCTCCAGTAGGGTAAAAAGGGAAGCCACTGACTGGGAAAAAGTATTCGGTAATAACATATCAGATAAGGGACTTATATCCAGAATTTATGAAATACTTGAGCACCACAACAAGATAAAGGTAAAGAATCCAATAGAAAAATGGGCACAGGATATGAACAGGCACTTCACCGAAGATGACATTCAGATGGCTAACAAGCACATGAAGAAATGCTCAAAATCCCTAGCCCTAAGAGAGATGCAAATTAAAACAACTATGAGATATCATCTCACCCCAGTCAAAATAGCAAAATTTAACAGAACATCAAGCAACAAATGCTGGCGAGATTGTGGAGAAACTGGAACCCTGATTCACTGTTGGTGGGAGTGTAAAATGGTGCAACCTCTGTGGAAAGCAGTATGGCACTTTCTCAAAAAGTTGCAAATAGAGATACCATTTGACCCAGCAATTCCACTACTGGGACTATACCCTGAAGAGACCATAGCTGACATCCAAGCAGATATATGCACACCCATGTTTATTGCAGCTTTGTTCACAATAGCAAGGAGTTGGAAACAACCTAAGTGCCCATCAACAAACGAATGGCTAGAGAAGCTGTGGTATATTCGCACAATGGAATACTATGCTGCATTAAAAAACAAGGAACTCATGCAATATTATTCAAAATGGTTGACTCTGGAGAACATTATGCTGAGTGAAATATCCCAGTCACAAAAGGACAAATATTACATGATGCCACTGTTGTAGAATGGGACTGTCCTTGGGGTTGGGGAGAGACTGAGTAAGATGGGTTCAATAATGTATACTGCACTGAAACAGAGGAGGGAGAAAACTGTTTAAAAGAGATATATGACTAGGTACTTCTGTCATCACAGGAGTCTAGAGCAAGGGCTACATGGTAGAGGGGACCTGGGGGAGGGTTTGTAAAACAATGAAAGAATCCTTTCTTTTACTTTTCCATAATTTTTGACTCATGTACTTATAACTTGTTAGTCAAATTTGTGTCTTCTAGGTTGCAACACCCCCATGATACATCTTCAAGGATATGAACATGTACGGCCAAGCACAATCAATAAGAGTGCATCTAAATTCCAAAATCAATCTCCATAATAGTCTATGTGTTTCCTACTGCCAAAGGGGCCCTTTAGAGTAGTGAGAGAAGATCTTCACCCTGAAACCCACAGCGTCCCTTTTCAGCAGGAAGTAGCTAAGAGAATATGCCATCCCCTTTTCCTTATGAATCAGGGTGAAGTCTCTCAGGGAGGAGAGTGATAGGGAATGGCAAAGGACACACCGACAAAGGAGATTAATCAGAACTGACTTTGACAAGCACTGTGGCAATTGGACAATTAAAACAGACATTCGGATGGCGGGGAAGAAGAACAAACTGGGGAGGAGGGTAGAGAGAATGGTGCAGCAATGAAGGAATGAAAACCCAAAATCCCTGTAAATGTTCATTAAAACTAATAAAATTTAATAATTAAAGAAAAAAAGAAAAAACTTTGGAGAGGTGCTTTACAGCAGACTTCCCAATGCAACACCATGGCTGTTGATTGTGGATCCAAGTAAAAGGAAATCATTGACGGTATTTCTCCATCTATCATGATGTTGCCTATTGGTCCAGTGCTGAGGATTTTTTTCTTTATGTTGAGATGTAACCCAGATTGAAGGCTGTAGTCTTTGATCATCTGCAACAAGTGTTTCAAGTCATCTTCACTTTCTGCAAAGTTGTATCATTTGTATAACATATTTGTGAATGTATCTTCCTCCAATTCTCATGCCATTTTCTTCTTCATAAAGTCCAACTTCTCAAATGATTTGCTCAGCATACAAGCTGAATAGATATGGAGAAAAGATACAGACTTGGTGCATACCTTTCTTGATTTTAAACCATTTTTAATTATTGTTTCTTAGGTATCAGATTCTAGGCAAGGCACTTTTACATGCATCATGTCATTTCCCCCAGTGAGGTAGATATTATTATCCCTATTCTATAAGTGAGTAACTTTCCTAAGACCTCTCAGGTAATAAGACTCCAGTGCCTCAACTTTAATCACAAAACTACACTGAAG
Organism: Elephantulus edwardii; assembly: GCF_000299155.1. Taxonomy (NCBI): domain Eukaryota; kingdom Metazoa; phylum Chordata; class Mammalia; order Macroscelidea; family Macroscelididae; genus Elephantulus; species Elephantulus edwardii. Next base: position 2,567,922 of record NW_006400028.1, read on the forward strand.
AATAGCCTGACCTACGGACTATTGGAATTGGAAAAGCTGTTTTCTGCTTTTGTATCTTTAAGCAATTATTTGGATGATAGGAGATAGGGAGATGATTCAGTGAGTTGTTTTGTTTTTAATCTTTGATATGGCACCAACTCAACAGCAGAGAATTTCTGCCTTAGGTATTCTTTTGGAGACTGATAATCCTTGGTCCAAACTGAGATTAAGATTAGGATGCAGCCCTGTACATGCTCACTCAGCTGAAATTTAAAAGACAGCTGCCTGGCCAACTGACAGGAAGAGATCATATTTGTTTTCATTCCCCAAAAAAGTGATCTAACAGAAGATGGAAATATCAAATAATGTCATTACTATAATATGCAAGCAAAATATTTCTGAAGATTATTTAAAAATGGCTAGAATAGTACATCTACAGAACTGCCGGAAATTAAAGTTGGATTTAGAAAAGGCCATGTAGCATGCTGGATATCTTTGCTGCTGTCAGATCTTGGCTGAAAGCAGAGACTACAAGAAGGATATGTATCTGTGTTTTATTGACTGTGCAGAGACATTTGACTGTGGGGATTCAACAAATTATGGCTAACATTGAGAACAATGGCAATCCCAGAACACTTAATTGTGCTTAAGTGAAAACAAGCAAAGAAACTCTTGTTCAAACAGAGCAAAGGAACAAAAAGTGTAGTTTAAAATGAAAGCTCTGCATCAAGGCTGTATCAGTCTGCTGAGCAAATCATTCAAAAAGCAGAACTTTTTTTTCATTGTGATTCACTTTGTTGCAGTATTTGCTTTATTGTGCTAGTCTGGAATAGAACCTACCATTTCTGGAAGTTAGATTGTTGTTGTTGTTGTTGTTGTTGTTGTTGTTGTTGTTGTTGTTGTTATGTGCTATCAAGTCACTTGCAACTCATAGTGACCCTATGTACAACAGCCCTAAACTCTGCTCTGTCTTGTGCCATTCACACTGTCTCTGACACTCCCATCCCAATTACCCCAGTCCCTGAGTCAGTCCACCTCATAGAGGGCCTTCCCCTCCTGCGCTGTCTCTCCACCCTCCCAAGCATGATGTCTGTCCTCCTGCAAGGACCGGTCTCTTCTTACAACATATCCAGAGTATGTTAGACGGAGCCTCAGAATCCTTGCCTCCAAAGAGCCACCCAGTTTAACCCTTTCCAGGATGAATCTGTTTGTTTTCTTAGCAGTCCATGGTACTCTCAATAACCTTCTCCAGCGCCACAGCTCAAAGGCATCAATTCTCCTTCTGTCCTCCTTGGTCATTGTCCAACTCTCTGATGCATAACAAGTGATTGCAAAGACCATGGCCTGTATCAGACGCACCTTAGTCTCCAGAGAGACACCATTGCTCTTCAGTACTTTGGAGAGGTCAGATTTCTAAATATGCAAAATTGTTGTTGTTGTTAGGTGCAGTCAAGTAGAGCACAACTGAAAGCAACCCTTTAAACAGCAGATCTGAATCCTTCCTCTCCTGTACCATTCTCACAGTCTTTTTTTTTTAAATTTTTATTTATTTATGTGTGTGTGTGTGTGTACCGTCAAATTGGATCTGACTGGTACAGGAGGCGATTGTTCCTCCTTCAGCAGAGCATCTGGTGGATTTGAACAGCGCACCTCTGGGATTGCAGTGCAGTTTCCTGCCAGTAGGCCACCAGAGCTCGCTTCACAGTCTCTTTTTTAAAAAAAAAAAAGAAAACAACTTACTTATACTGGTTTGCTTATAAAGTTCTTATACATTGTTTTCCACACCAGGCCTTTCCTATTTCCTTTACCCACCTCCTCCTCTACCAGTCAATCTATGTGACCCTATGATTATCTCCCTGCCTATCCTCATCTCTCTGCCCCTGCCCTCCCTGCCTTGGATCCTCATACCTGTTTTACTAGTTATCTTTCTATTTCTACAATAATGGTCTTATACAGTATTTGTCCTTATGGGACTGAGTTAATTCACTTACCATAAAAGCTGGACTTTTTGATGAAGAACATAGCATCAGATTGGAGAAAGAGTCATCTACAACTGGTGTTATACAAATGATATTACCTTTTTTGCTGAAAGGGAGGAGAATTTAAAACATTTGCTGCAGGAGGTCAGAAAGTTAAATATGGATTACATCTCAACATCAAGAAAGACAAAAAGCCTCACCACAGGGCCAATAGGCAATATCATGATAGATGGAGAAAAGATTGAAATGGTCAGCAGTTCCTCCAGCTTGGTACCAGAAGTTAAAAAATCAGAAGACATGTGACTTTTGTAAAATCTGCTATCAAGGACATCTCCAAAGTGCTGAAGAGTAAAGATGTCAGTTTAACGACTAAGGTGTGCCTGATCCAAGCCATCCTTTCAGTTACTTCCTATGCATCTGAAAGTTGGACAATGAATAAGGATGACAGAAGGCTTGATGCCTTTGAGTGTGGTGTTGGAGAAGAGTACTGAATATCCCCTGGACTTCCGAAAGAACTCTTTGTCTTGGAGAAAGTACAGCTAGGGTGCCAAGGTGCTCATTGGAGGCAAGGATGATGAAACTTCACATCATATTTTGGGCATGTTGTTGGGGGGCCAGTTCTTGGAGAGGAATATCAACAAAGGTAGAGGGTCATGTAGGAGAAAAAGACCCTCAACATGGTGACCATAGCAATGAGCTTGATTATATCAGATGATGAGGATGGTACAGGATAGGGCAGGATTTAGATCTGTAGTTCATGGGGTCACTTGATGTCATATAACAACAACCATACTGTTGTTCATCAGTTACTGACCTACTACTGAGTGCAGAACTTTGCTAAATCAGAAGCAGTATATTATCTGACACAATGCATAGACTAAAAGCACAACCGTGATTGTGAGGATGGCACAAGATCAGGCAGTGTTTTCTTTTGTACACAGAATCACTCTGAGTCAGAATCAGCTCAGTGGCACCTAACAACATATTATGTGTTCATGTTATTGTTATGTACCATCAAGTTAGAACAGACTCATAGTAGACCCTCCAGTGGGTTTTCAGAGGCAGTACATCGCATGGAAACAGACTACCCATCTTTCTTTTGCAGAGCAGCTGGTGGATTTTAATCTTGTGCCTTTAAGTTGACAGTGCAGCTCCTTACGAGTAGGTTACTAGAGGTATTTAAAGTGCTCATAAGAAGTTTAAACAGGAGTCAGGGGTTAAAGCATTATTGATGCACAGAATAAAGTACTAATAATTGTAAATTATTTGCTATGCATTAGGGAAGTCTGCTGTCAGGGACCTCTCCAGAGTGCTAAAGAGTTATGCCAGTTTAGAGCCTTAGGTACACTTGATCCAGGCCCTGGTCTTTGCACTTACTTGCTATACTTTAGAGAGCTGGAAGTGAAAATGATAGCAGAATCATGGCCTTTGAGTTTTGGTGTTGAAGAGTATTGAACATACCATGAACTAGTAAGAGAACAAACGGGTCTGTCAAGGAGAGAGTAAAACCAGGTTTCTCCTTGGAGGCAAGGATTTTGAAGCTCCTTCTCACATACTTTGGGGCATGTTGCCAAGAGGGACCAGCCTTTGGAGCAGGACATCCTGCTTGGAAGGGTGGAGGGAGGGATAGCACAGGAGAGGAAGACTGGATGAGATGGATTGACACCATAACTGGGGATATGTGGGTAGGTGTGTCAGAGTCAGTGAGACCAGCTCAGGATAGGACAGAGCTATTATGATGACAGAAGCAGAATCCATACCTTTGAGTTGTGCTGGAGAAAAGTATTGGATTGCCAAGAGAAAAAACAGGTCTGTCCTGGAGAGGGTGAAACTAGGTTGCTCCTTGGAGACAAAGATTGTGACGCTCCATCTTATGTACTTGGGCATGTTGCCAGGAGGACCTCATGCTTGGAAGGGTGGAGGTTCAGCACAGAAGAGGATGACCCTGGATGGGATGAAATGACACAGTCAGTGCCTGGGGCAATGGGAGCAGGTGTGTCAAGACAGTGAGATTGGCTCAAGATAGAGTAGGTTCAGAGCAATTGTTCATAGGGTTGCTATGAGTTGTAGTTGACTTGATGGCACATAACAGCAGGCGCAAATTAAGTTACCTACTAACAATGGCCTTTGAATAGTACGGTTGTAAAATATCTACAAATATAATTCCTTTTTAGAGAAGCAGAGAATAGTTTACAAATTTAGCTAACTTTGTCATCTGAATAAATGTTCCCTTAGGAACTGCGGTGATAAGAGTAAAAGTTTTTATAGAGGAAGAAAATAAAATTTCTTATTCTTAGTTCCTCCCTTACAGATAATAAATTCTAGTTTCAAACACAGAACAAGGAAATAGGTCAGAGCATTCCATCTTACACCTCCTATTCATACTTTCATCATGAGACTCCAGGAGATGCTAAATGCTGAAAGGGCTAAAACTGGTATTGACTTAAGGAGCTTTTCTTGAAACTGGTGCTTAAAAAAAATTAAAATAAAAATTTTTAAACATTTTTTTCATTCTCCAGTTAAGAAGAGTTGCAATCTTTCATGAAGAACCAAGGAATAATTCTTTTAAAGATCCAAAAGTTAGAAATTAATTACAATCAATAACTATCGTAAAATCTTCTTGTTGTTTGGTGCCATCAAGTTGACTACAGTTCATAGTGACCCTATAAACAACAGATCTGAACCTTGCCCTGTCCTACACCACCTTCATGATCTTCATTATGTTCAAGCCCATTGTTACAGTCACTGTGTCAATACATCTAATTCAGGGTTGTCATTGTTCTCTGGCCCTCTACCTTTCCCACTATCATGTCTTTTTCCAGTTCCAAGGACTGGCCCCTCCTGACAGCATACCCAATGAATATGAGACAAAGTTTCACAGTTCTTTCCTCTAAGGATCACTTTGTTTGCACTTGCCCCAAGACAGACTTGTTTGTTCTTTTGGCAGTCCATGGGATATTCAGTACTCTTCTCCAACACCACAATTTCAAAAGCATCAATTTTCCGTAAAATCTTAGCTTGTAAGGGGAAAAAAATCTTGGAAATTATTTTCTCACCCCGCCTGGCTTCCTGATTTCTTTTGTCAGGACTACTGAAAGTGCCATGATATTTATATAATTCTTTGATTAGGCAGGAAAATAGTCATGATCTAGGATATCTGTACTTAGGAAATATTCTTAGATCTACTTTTCCAATAAGACCTGGATCTTCTAAAGTAAGGAAAATGACTTTTTGTTATGTATCTGCCATACTTGTGTGTGTGTGTGTGTGTGTGTAATCATCTAACTGAATACTTTCAACTGTTCAGTTGTGGTGTTGGCAAAAAATATTGAATATACTATGGACTGCCAAAAGGACAAAAATAAATCTGTCTTAGAAGAAGTATAGCCAGAATGTTCCTAAGAAGCAAAGAAATCATCTCTGATACTTCCAGCATGTTATCAGAAGAGGCCAATACCTAGGAAAAGATATGATGCTTGGTAAAGCAGAAGATCAATAAAAGACAAGATATATCAAATCAGATTGAGCCAGTGGTGACAAGAGTGGGCTCAAGCACATCAGTGAGGATGGGCAGGACCGGGCACTGTTTCTTTCTGTTATACATAGAGTCACTGAGTTGGAAATGAATCAGTAGCACCTAACAATAACAAGATTTTGCCAGCTGTAGACAAGTGTTTTCTCACATTTTAAGCTGTATGAATCATCCAGAAATCTTGTTAAAATGCAAGTTCTGAGTCCATAAGTCAAAATTCTGCATTTCAAATAAGCTTCTAGGAAATGCTAATGGTACTCTTGGTCCACACACCATATATTGAGTAGCATGGATGCTGATATCTTTTTTCTCATAGACAGGAAAAACTAAAGCTCAGAGAGATTGAATAACTTGACCATATCCATACATTTATTAACTGATTTAGATAATAATGATGTAGATTTCGATTTGGAGCTTTCTAATTCTAAATAAAACTCAAGATGTGACAGAGAAGACAGAGAAAATAGAGAGTTTATGTTTCCACATGTCTTAAACAGGTCAGTTATCAAGTAAGTCAACGGCAGAAACAAAGTTTTGGATTCCAGACCAATGTTCCCTTTTTCCTGCTTTCATTTTCCTAATTAAGGTCTTTCCTGCATGCTTAGCAAATTATATTTAAAATTGACCTTTGAATTTTCTTCCTTGCAGGTTTATTGCCAAACCCTGTGCTCTCCATGTTGGCATTCAGGACATTGGTCCTTATCCTGCTCGATATAATGCCATTCTTGAAAAGGTGTTCATATCTGTTACCAAGGTAAGTTAACAAGGAAACAGGAAAATTTGCATGAATTGCTTCATATGGCAGGGGAAGATGGAGAATAACTACTTTTAAGGATAAGAATAAAATAGGGTACTTCAAACAGCCATAAGGACAACTTTCTCCCATCAGGGAAATACCTTTGGGCCAGCATCCATAAATAAGTCCACTTCACATACCTTTAAGTTTTAGGCACAGTAGCCACCACTACCACCCCATCTTACAAAACACATTTCTTGATTTTTTTACCCCCTTTACTCCATTTTCTATAATCATCTAGTTGTTTGAGAATGATTGATAATCCTTGTACCTTTGGTTTTCAGTATTGATTTTTACTCAGTTTGAGCTAGAAAGAAAAATCAGACAAGGAAGTGGATAGTTGATCAGTAAAGGTCCTCAATCAGTGAAGTAAAACCTTTTGTTAAAAAAATTATTAAAATGAAACCTGGCAACATAACATCACTTAATGCACTATGGTTATAGGGTTAAAGCCTCCTTGCAAGTCAGCTAGTCAGGGTGATTTAATGAAAGTCTTAAGGGGAGAAGGAATGTCCTGACTCTGGCCATACATCTGCAGTATCCTGATGACAAAAGGCTGGAGGGCCTGTCAAAGCAACTGGATTGGGATATCCGAAAAATCCAATGCTGGTTTCGACATCGGAGGAATCAGGACAAGCCCCCAACGCTCACTAAATTCTGTGAAAGCATGTAGGTGTACAGAGGGATGTGGGAATAAGGAGGAGGGTGGGTATATGACTGGACTGAATTTTTTAGAAATCACTTCTCTTATTAAAATAACTCACTAGATATGGAGGGTTAACTCAATCTATTATAGGAAGAGACCTGGAAGACTAGTCATCCTCAGTTTCTTGGACATGCTTGCCACTAAGCTAATTCTATTGTCACCTTTTCCCAAATTGATTGGGAGAGAGTTCCTGTAATTGCCTTTATGTAAGTGTACACTTTTGTACACTTGGCAGTTTGATGAGGAACATCCCTTTTCAAAGAAGCACATTATTTCATTACTTTTTACTAATTATGCTCTAGAAACATAGCACTATATTGGCCATTGCCCTGCAGAGAAAGAGATTAGAACACTATCATCAGTAAATCTGATCAAAAGTTGGACAAGTGTATGATTAAAGCCAGGATATAGCTGTGGCAAAGTATCTTAAAGAGATGATAGCATATGACTCTGTCTTTGGCTTTCTTGTAACAGTATTCTGGGAACTTATACAGTTTCCTTCCAGTAACTTATCTTGCCCCTAAATCTGCTATCCTGACTTCCCTAGCTTCCAGAACTTTAAGTGACGATTTATCTAATATCTACTCTTTCTCCCATTCAGGTGGAGATTCACTTTTTATTTATGTATATTCTGCTATGGAATTAAATTTCTCTGGTCGGTGAGTGTAAACATTCTATTATCTTGTGGTTAGATCCTAATTTTGCCTACATCTCTAGAGATTAATTCAATATCATCACTTGTTATTATTCTTAAATATCTTTAGATTTTTATTTTCCCCTGAATCTTTTCTTTGCAATGCCCAGAACCTCCAAGTTTTTACCTTAGGCACATTATCTTCGGTCTGGGGTCTGATTTCAATAATCTCATAATTGTTTCTCCCCTGAATAATGCTAATTACACTTATGATATTAATGATTCAACTAGTATAGCACCTGATAGTTCACACAACATTTGAAAAAAAATCCAGTTAGTTCTACCTTTCAGTTGTCAATTAAAAATGCCAAAGAAGTATTTAGGCTTTTTAATTCCTGATTCCATGTGAGGTTTTTTGGCACTGTACCACAGTATTATTTTTTTCTTTATAGACTATATAATTGAGGCTTCAAACTGCACAAAGCAAAAACTGACAGACCTTCTCAATAATTAATTAAACACACACATGCATGCGCGCACATGCTATAGATTAACTATTTGAAAAACACTGTGAACCAATTTGACCTGATTAAAATTTATAAAATACTAGGAAGCTCTCATTGCCTAGTGGTAAGGAGTTGCATTGGCAATCCAAAGCTGGTTCAAATCCACTAGCTGCTTTGCAGGAGACAGACAGTTTCCTCCCATGGATTAACTGTCTCTGGAAATCCGCTAGAGGGACAATTATGGGTTGGTTCTGACTTGACCAGTACACATTTATAGAATACTACAGTCATGCTTGCTAGAGGATCAATGAAAAAGATATCTAAAAATTTGGAAGTTAAACAGTTCTTTTCTGGATCAGAAGGGAGCTCTACTGGCATAGTCCAAAGAAGCTATACTACTAAACTCTCTGGTGGTTCAACTATACCTATGACTCTGCAGGAGCAAGATGGGCAGTCTTCTCCCATGAAATTATACTCTCTGAAAACTCACTGGAGGATCAGCTTTGAATCAGGTCTAACTCAGTGCAGTGAGTTTGCATATTTTTTTTGTTTTCTGAATCAAAGAAGAAATTACCGGGGAAATAAAAAATGGTTTCAACTGAATGATAATGAAATATAACATCAAAATTTTTTGTTGTTAGGTGCCATCAGGTTGAGTATGACTCAGAATTTGTGGATATAGCTAAGGCATGCTTAGAGGAAAATTCATAGCTTTAAAAATTTATATTATAAAAGAAGATTTAAAATCAGTAAAGAGAAGAGCAAAGTTAAAGGATGGAAATAGTAATTATAAAAGCAGAACACCATGAAATAGCATTGGACAAACAGTAGAAAAATTTTCAAAGCCAACAGTTCTTTTCAACTTACAATTAAGTACTGTCTTCAGCATCATGTTGTATGTGTCAACAAGTTGCCTACAATGCATAGCAACAGCACCTCTGAAGCCAGCCCTGTCCTGAGCCAGTCTCACTAATTCAAACACACCAATTTCCACTGCCCCAATTACTATATCAATCCATCTCATCTGGGTATGTGAGACCGAACTTCAAAATCCTAGCCTCCAAGGAGAAACTTGATTTCACTCTCTCCAAGACCTATTTGTTTTCTTGGCAGTCCATGGTATGTTCAAGACTCTTCTCCAGCACCACAACTCAAAGACATCGATTCTTTTCTGTCATCTTTAGTCATTTTTCAGCTCTTTGATGCACAGCAAGTAATTGCGAAGACCATGATCTGGATTAGGTGCACTTAAGTCTCTAGACTGACATCGTTGCTTTTCATTACTTTAGAGAGGTCCCTGACAGCAAATTTTCCCAACTGATTTCATAACTGTTGTTGCCAAGAGTGTTGATTCTAGAACCAAGAAAGCTGTGATTGTTAACAACCTCAATGTCTTCTTCTATCATGGTGTTGACAGTTAGCCCAGTGGTGAAAGCCCAGCCTTCCGAATAATGTTTTCAGCATATAGATTGGAAAAGTATGGAGACAGGATGCATCTCTGACGCATTCCTTTTCACATTTTAAACCATACGTTATTTCCCTGCTTTGTTCTGAGGACTGGTCCTGGTGTGAGTATAGGTTTCACATAAATCCAGTCAAATGTTCTCAGATTCCCATTTTTCTCAAGATTAGCCACAATTTTTTGTGATCTACACAGTCAACTGCCTTTGCATAATCACTGAAACACAGATTCATATTCCTCTGATACTCTGCTTTCTTCCAGTATCCATCTGACACTGGCAGTAATGTTTCTAGTGCCACACCTCTTCTAAACCCAGCTTGTATTTCTAGTAGTTCTCTGTCAATGTACTGTTCCAGTCGTTTCTGGATGATCTTCAGCAGGATTTTGCTAGTGTGTGATATTAGTGATATTGTTTGATAATTCCCACGTTCTCTTGGGTCACCTTTTTTTGGAATAAGAATAACTATGTATCTCTTCCAGTCAGTTGGCCATGTAGTTGTCTTCCGTTTTCTTGGCATAACCTGGTGATCACGTCCAGGGCAGTATCTGTTTCTTGAACTATATCAATATCAGTTGGTATTCCATTAATTCATGGGGCTTTTTTACCAAGTCCTTTAGAGCAACCTGAATTTCTTCCTTCATCACCATTTCCTCTTGATCGTATATTGTTAACTGAAATTCTTCTATGTTATCCAATTTTTTTGGCACAGTGTCTCTATATACTCCTTTCATCTTCTTTTAATGCTTCCTGAATCATTCAGTATTCTGCCATAGCATCCTTAAGCATTGCAACTTGTGGCTTGAATTTGTTCTTTAGTTCCTTCAGCATCATATATACTGAAATTGGAGTAATGCAAAGAAGATTAGCATGGCTTCTGTACAAGGATGACATGCAAATTGATGTTTTCCATAATTTTTAGGTAATGAAATTAATGTTACAGAATAAAAGGCATATGAATGATTAAATAAAAAATTGATTTGTAACTTTTATTCAAACTAAAGAAAAGTTAAAATTCAAATTAGTAAATCTCTAGCAAGACTAAAAAAACCTAAATTATATCCCAGGAAAAATATAACTACTATGGATTCTATAAACATTGAAAGAATAAAACAGTACAGTATTATAAATAAATTTAAGAGATTGGATGAACAAATTCCTTAAAACATAAATAAAGTATGTTAAACTCTTGAAAAAAAAAAAGATGTAGTTGAAATTCTAGTAGAAATTACTACTTTTGAATCTTTAGAAGTCTCTTTCTTGGTTGTGAGATAAAATCATGTCTTCCTGCTTCACCATTTCTTTTCTCCCTGGGAGGGATGTTTAATAACACTCTTTTAGAACTGTCCTGCTCTTATTTACCTCAAAGCATAATTATTCTCTTTGTTGATTGTGCTTATGCAAAACCTATACTTAAACCAGGAAGCAGTCCTCAGAATAGAGCAGGGAAACACTGCATGGTTCAAAATGTGAAAAGGAATGTGTCAGGAATGCATTCTGTCTCCATACTTTTTTAATCTATATGGTGAATGTTAAATGATCCAGGAAGTATTAAAAGAAGATGGAAAGAATATACTGAGTCACTGTATCGAAAGGAATTGGAAGACACAGAAGAATTTCA
>NW_006400028.1:2580504-2582214 GCF_000299155.1 Elephantulus edwardii
CACAGGAGGGGAAGGCCCTCTATGAGGTGGATTGATTCAGTGACTGGGATAATCGGGATGGGAGTGTCAGAGACAGTGCATTTGGCACAGGACAGAGCAGAGTTTAGGGCTGTTGTACATAGGGTCGCTGTGAGTCGCAGGCGACTCGACGGCATATAATAACAACAACATGGTGAACAGATCATTCGGAAGGCTGGGCTTTCTAAGGAAGAATGTGGCGTCAGGATTGGGGGAAACTCATCAACAGCATATGTTATGCAGGTGACACAGCCTTCTTGCTGAAACTGAGGAGGACCTGAAGTGCTTGCAGCAGGATGTCAAGAACTGTAGTCTTCAATATGGATTGAAGCTCAATATCAAGAAGACAAAGGCATTCACCACTGGGCCAACTGGCAACACCATGATAGAGGAAAAAGGGATTGAGGTTGTTAACAGTACAGCTTGCTTGGTTCCAGAATCAACACTCTGGCACCAGCAGTCAGGAAATCAAAAGGCAAATTGCATTGGGAAAATCTGCTGTCAGGGACCTTTCCAGAGTACTGAGAAGCAATGATGTCAGTCTAGAGACTAAGGTGCACTTAATCCGGGCCATGGTCTTTCCAAATACTTGATATCCATCAGAGAGCTGGACAATGACTAAGAATTATGATAGAAAAAGAATCGATGCCTTTGAGCTGTGGTGCTAGAGAAGAATCTTGAAAATACCATGGACCACCAAGAAAACAAATAGGTCTGTCTTGGAAAGAGTGAAACCACGTTTCTCCTGGGAGGCGAGGATTTTGAAGCTCTGTTTCACATACTTTGGGCATGTGGCCAGGAGGGACTGGTCCTTGGAGAAGGACATCATGCTTGGAAGGGTAGAGGGACAGCGCAGAAGAGGAAGATCCCAAATGAGATGGATTGATACAGTAACTAAGGTAATGGGGGTTAGGTGTGTGAGAGACAGTGAGACTGGCTCAGGACAAGGCAGACTTCAGAAATGTTGTACATAGGGTAGCTGTGAGTTGCAGGTGACTCAACGGTACATAACAACAACATTAACGTTTTGTTCTAGAAGAAAAATTTAGCCATTTTACTTTTATTACTGATTGTCATAGAATCAGTTCCAACTTAATAGCAATTACATATGTATGTGCATCTCTCACTCAATTCTCATTGTTAGTTGGAACCAACTTGTAGCTGACCCTCTGTTGAGTTTCTGATGCTGTAAAATGCACAAAAGCAGATTTTGAGTTAGAGAAGATTTGGGTAAGAGCAGCTTCTGGGTAGATTTGAACTGCCAACTTTTTTATTAGTAATCTGAATTCTAACAAAAAGGAATTCTTTTTTACTCATCATCTTTTTCTCCAAACCTAGAGAGAAGGGTTTTATACAGGGTAACTTTGAAACCAAATGGGAATCCTGAATACTGACTTGAATTATCTATTTTCTCTTAGTCACCTTGGTTCTGGGATATCCGACAGTGCTGGCATAGCTATCCATATCAGGTAGGATCTGGAGCCCTTTCAAGACAGGAGTCTTGTGTAGGGTAGGGTAGGGAAGAGTATGTACCAGGACAAATGACACATTTCCTTGGTTTTCATGAGGGATTAAGAGTTGAGTCTTTTTTAATTTTAATTGTATTTCCAGAGTATCTATTTTTGGAGCCACCAGAGCAATGAAATTCAGTGATCTTTTTCTTCCTGGTTCTTCTTTATTATGTTTGCCCAT
>NW_006400028.1:2582920-2590491 GCF_000299155.1 Elephantulus edwardii
TTGAACCCATCTTACTCAGTGTCTCCCCAACCCCAAGGACAGTCCCATTCTACAACAGTGGCATCATGTAATATTTGTCCTTTTGTGACTAGCTTCCACGCTCTTAATGAGATGCTTTCTGGTTCCGATATTCCATTTATGTCAGAGGTAACTTGGAAGTCTCTTTAAGAATATCTTTGTTCTAAGCTGTACTAGAAAAATGTCTGGGAACTACTAAAAGACAGAGGGGAGGGTCTGAGTTTATTTAACACCCTGGAAAGCACTAATTGCCCGAAGACTAGACACATACTATTTGGTTGAATCATAGTATTAACTTTACCTGATCTCTAAAAGGTGAAAGGCAAAGTTGTGTGTGAAGGATAGAGGAAGGCCAAGTCTCCACACCAGTCCAAAGTCATCTAGCACCTGCAGATATTGGGAGATAATGCAGAGAAAGAATGTGTCTAATCATTTTGGGTACTGGTCCTCCAAAAGAAAGTTATAGAGATAGATTGACTCTAGTAAGTCTAGTCGGACTAGCTGTGGGAATTAAAGTTATAACTACTTTTTTTTTCTTTCTTCCAGCCTCTCACAAGTGGACTTTATTACTATTATATCATGGAATTGGCCTTCTATTGGTCTCTTATGTTTTCTCAGTTTACAGACATTAGAAGAAAGGTAAGGACATTGGTTCCCTTAACTCCCTAGTTAATTGCATCTTTCTTTCCAGTAACTACTTTTATGATAGGTTCTCCATCCTGATTCAAACTACAAAAAAAGAGAAAATAGGCTTGCTGCTTTTTGTAATGTTCTTAAAAATGACATTAGATAAAGTACATTTGAGACATTGAGAGGAGTACAGAGAGAAAACCATCTGCCAGCTAAGAAGCATCCCCTTATTACTTATTCTTATCCAGAGTTCTTAATGTCTAAGCTTCTGGAAAACAGTCAGAACTTGGGACAACAAGACCTGACTTGGGAAATGATCTGATTCCAGGAAAGCTAAATCTGGCCTTATTTGACATTTGGAACCCTTGCTCTGTTCTCTCTTCTTAGTGGTCTTCTCAAGATTGTCAGTTTTAAGAGTTTTAGTTATTTAATTTCTTTTCTTCCAGCTCTTATTTAGGAAACAGATTCAGAGAAATTAATTGACCTACCCACATGTTCACAGAGGTAGTTATGAAATATAACCAGAAAAGAAAGCGTAGAATCATCACCTTTTCTTTGGTGTGCACTTACACAGTGTGGTTCCAACAGCTTTAACCTTGATCTCTTGTTGAATTTGTGGTTTTCTTTGGTAAGGAAAACCCACATTAGCATTTATGGAAATGGATTAAAATGAATCTTGAGTCATTAGTTGTTGTTTAACCTAGAAAAATACTACTTCAACCAGAAGCTCTGCTGGAGAAGGAGGGGCAATCTTCTCCTGTACCAGTCAGATCCGATTTGACGGTACACATAAAAAATAATAAAATAAAATAAATTTTAAAAAACTACTACTTCAGATGCCTTTCTCCCTTTTATAGGTCCCTCACGTGGTAACATTTTATACCATTTTTAGTATATGTTTTTTATAAAACAACAATTGAATGTTTGTCTGTGAACCCATCACCCAACTTAAGAATAAGACCACATTTGTATCTATATGGAAAGCTCAGACTTTTCACCTTTGTGTCTTTGGCCCATATTTTCCTGCTTTCTTCCCACCCTCCATTTCCCAATGTACTGAAAAACATTATGTTTGATAACTCAGGTAAAGATTTCTTCAGGTCTAACCTTGGTATTTGAATCCATTGTATAGACTATTTAGCTAATACACATTTCTTTTGAAACTTTTTTAGTAAGTTTTCTCTTTGCCCCTCAATAAATCTCTTCTTTCTATCCCTTTGAAATTTCTTTAATCAAGAAAAAACATTTTAACAATATATAAGACTAGTGTGTTTCACCGCCCCATGGAAAATTATTCGCAAATTGCAGCTCAACATCCACACTCTACATAGCTTGTAATTACAAAAGAAAATTGTTCTATATCATCTTGGACTCTGTGTCATTGCTCTGTAGGAAGTGTTGGTTAAATTCTAGGCAGTTCTTATAAGGGAGAGGAAAATAAGCAGAAAAGTATTTCTAAGAAATGGTATATGATCACTAGAGAACATTGGGTTGGCTTATATCTCTCTAAACTTGCCTTTGCCTGTTTGTTTGATTTCCATTTCTTACTAGGACTTCTTGATCATGTTTGTGCATCACTTGGCCACCATTGGGCTCATCACTTTCTCCTACATCAACAACATGGTTCGAGTGGGAACTCTTGTCATGTGTCTACATGATGCCTCAGACTTCTTACTAGAGGTGAGACACAGCCCTTTATTTCTCTTCCTCTCCTTTCCTTCCTATGTGAGAACTGACATTCACTCTCACTTCTTATATCCCCTTCTCCAGGCTGCCAAGCTGGCCAATTATGCCAAGTATCAGAGGCTCTGTGACACACTTTTTGTGATCTTCAGTGCTGTGTTTGTAGTCACTCGTCTAGGAATCTATCCATTCTGGTAAGTGCCAGGGCTGCTGAACTGTACTGAGTGTGTAGCTAATGATTCCTTCTGGCAGTGTAGGGAAAAGAACTCCAAGGACCTCAGCTGTCTTGAACATTTTTTCTCCCAAGCTTATGATCCAGACTCACCCAACCCATTAGCCTTCTAGCTTTTCTGACACCCCTTGGAGGAACAGCCCTCCTTTTATACCAGAGCATTTCTTTTGCCTGCCTTTGTACTGATCACAAAATTCTCAGACTCTTCTTGCTTGTGTCACTGTTCTGTACCTTCTGTCCACCTTGACCAAAATATATATCCTCACACACACCCCTCTCTTATAGTCACTGTACATGGCAGTGAGTGAGCTGGAGATTTTTTTTTAGTCTGAAGAACTATCAGCTGTATTTCTGAGGATTTGAGTAATTACTAGGATTATGATTCTGCTACTGTCCCAGTTTTGTAAAACTGCATATCCATCAGTTCCTAAGATTCATGTCTCTTTCCTTATCCTTAAAGATAGGGCACTCAGGTGGCCTAGTGGATAAGGAGTTGTGTTTCCAATGCAAAGGCAGGCAATTCAAACCCACCAACTGCTCTGAGGGAGAAAGATGGGCATTCTTCTCCTTTGTGATTTATAGCCTCTGAAAGCCCACTGGAGGGTCTGCCATGAGTTGATTCTGACTTTATGGCAATGATGTTAGTTGTGTGTTGAAAGTCAAAAATATTTATAGGCTTCCTTCCTTTATTCCTCTCTCACTATGGATTAATAACTTTGGAGTTTCAACTGATAAAGGATATGAAGGAAAACACACACAAGTTCTGCTTGTCAGGGAATTTTAATCCCTTTCTTCAAATCTAACTATTGATTTCCCTCTTCTAGGATTCTGAATACGACCCTCTTTGAGAGTTGGGAGATAATTGGGCCCTATCCTTCCTGGTGGCTCTTCAATGGCCTTCTCCTGATCCTACAGCTTCTGCATATCATCTGGTCCTACCTAATTGCACGAATTGCTTTCAAAGCCTTGATCCGAGGAAAGGTGAGGATAAAAGATGACTTCTTTCTTTGGTTTTGTGGGAAGTCAACAGACCTTCTCTCTTCATCCAGTCTGGGAAGTCTCATTTACAGAATTAGGCCAAGCAAAAAGCTTCAGGCTCCAAAGTGTTCTTTTCTGGAAGTACAGATCATTGATCTTTTGACACATAACTTAGATGGAAAAAGCAATTAGCTACAGCTTCCTGTCCCTTAGAAATGGCTGTTGTTAAAGAGCCAAGTAGTGTCAAGAGTTTTGGGATGTTTTAACCATTTCCTCACCCATACTACTTGAACAGATTTTACATTTCATTTTTAATATGGGAACTTTGTTTTAAAAGAATTCATATTCAGAACTACAAGATATAGTCTGTATAAAAGCTTAACTGTTAGGTTGACATAAGGTTGGCATGATAGTTCCATGCCCACCCCACGATGATCACATTGTGCCGTTTCACGGTATAGTTTCTATAAGGGACTAAGGAGCTGCACCACTCCATTGTTATACAAAGCAGCTGCCTAAGTGAAGTATTTTCAGATGTCCCTCTTATACCCAAAGCACAAAGAAAAGTTTCATTTTATGTTAAAAACAATATAGAGTTCTGCAAGTTCTGAAGGGCTCAGATTATTGCTTGGTTTAAGAGCTGAGGACCTCTGCTTTCAGTAATACAGAATTCCATAGAAAGAGAGAGTCTGTTAAGAGGAGGCACTGTAACGCTTGCAAAACACACACGACCTCTGTGTCATTGTTCTTTATGGCTGCAGTTGGTTTCAGAACTTGCTCAGTGTGCCTGTGCATCTTGCGGTAGCTACTGGAGATCTCTTGTTTCTCCTGCTTTTCTTTCCTGACCAGGTGACCTATCCAAGATGGATTAGACCCAGACTCTGTACTCTCCACTCTTTTCTGACCCCCTTCCTTTTCTCTGTGACTGGTGGGAGCTGGACAGTTTCATCTCTTGCATGTAAGTCTATCTGTGCTCGTAGTATTCAGTGAAGCATGTCTGTCTGAATGTGTTTCTCTTCTTTCCTGCTCTCCTTTTGTTCCCCTGTGTTTGTCTCAGAGCTTGCCTTCTCCATCACCTTGTTGACTAGATTCTTTTCATAAATTGAAGCAAGAGTTTAATCAGTTTTTTGAGCTAGCCTTACCTCAAAGGGGCTCTGGTGTCATAGTTTCTTAGTTTCTTGACCTGCTCAGAAAAAGCTGCACATCTCTGACAGTTTGAATCTACCAGCCATTCCTTCGGAGAAAAATGGGCAATCTCCTCACATTAAGATTTACAGCTTCAGAAACCCAATAGAAGGTCCCCAGGGGGTCCCTGTGAATCTCCAGAACAACTCATTGGCAGTGAGTTTTTCTTCAGCTACAGAGATACTGCCCTCTGGTGGATATTTCTTGCAGATCACATATTCAGGTATCAGGATTGAGACGTCAACAGCTATCAATCTTTGAGCTAACCCAAAGTAGATGTTCCCTTGTTTGGCAACAGCAGTTGTAGCTTTTTTACCTTCTCATGCTCTTCTCTGCTCCTTCCACAACTGTGTTAGAAAATGTAGACTATTGTACTTCATATGCAGAATAGTTTGAATTGGGATTGAATTAACTCCTCTAAAAAATTGAAGTTAAGAAGTCAAGATTGACAGATGGTAGCATGATTGGAACTAGGATTCTTTTCCCATTGATTGCTTATTCCCTTTTCACTATATTGTATATTTTGGGGATACTGAAAGTGAATGAAAGAAATGAGCTTCCTGAGGGGAAAGGTGAGAGCATTGGAGAAAGAATGTCATAGGCTAGTGATAATTGAGTACAAGAATAGTAGAGCTGTTGGAAGAGGCCCAGAATCAGATCAACTTTGCTTTGGTGTAAAACAGAGTTGAGGAAAACCAGTATGAAAAGCTGCAGTGGCAGCAATAACCAGAGGAAAGAAGCAATATGTCTTTTGTGTTAACCTTTTTTATTCTTTGGTGGTAGCAAAGCATACATGGAGTTTCACTGAAAATGAAACCAAAAACTCAGTGATTTCAGTTCTCTTAGGCTGGTCCTGAAGGAGACACCCCCACCTACAAAGCAGCTTCTTTTCCATAGAAAATAAATTTAGAGATGACCAAAAAAAATACAAAACACTGAAGTGAGAGGACAGAAGTTCAGGGCAGTACTAATGATTCAGATAATACTTTGAATCAGGCATCACCAGAAAGTAGTCCAGGTCAGGAATGGGACCCAAATACAGGCTGTGTAAGTTCAGTCCAACTACTAAGTCTTCAGAAAAATCCTAATTTCTGTTGTCCTCACCTTTTCTGCCTTTGGCCCCAATCTCCCTAGGTTTCTAAGGATGATCGCAGTGATGTGGAGAGCAGTTCAGAAGAAGATGATGATGTGACCACCAACACAAAAGGCCCCTGTGGTAGCAGCTCCAGCAATGGTGCCAGTCGGGTAAACGGTCACATGGGAGGCAACTACTGGGCTGAAGAGTAAGATGGTTGGTATGGCAACTTGAACACACATGGACTTGTTGTAGGGCCACTGGCAACCTACTCTTCTTGGGCCTCCCACATTCTCCCACATTTACACTCCTGTGAGTAGAGAAACTGCAAGGCACTGAGGAGAATCAAGCAAATATTTTCACTTTTTAAGAAAACTCTGCCATTTTGTATTTAATAGCGTCCAGGTCCTTTCAATAATGTTATTTGCTCTGTGTGTGTGTGTATGTGTGTGTTTCTGTGTATGTGTGTGCACATGTGCATTTATGCATACGTATGAAGTTTGTTGCCTGGGTAGGCCACACTTCTAGACTGAGCCTACTGGATCTTGTCTGGCCCCCTTATCCCTGCCTCAATCTCAGATTTGGCTGCATCTGAATTATGCTGGCTCTGGGCTACCCTCCCCCTTACTGCCCATGGCTCTTGAGGCTCTGAGTCACTGGACTGTCTGAACGGTGCAGCCCAGTTCAACTCCAGACTTCTGCACTCTTTCCACATTGGAACTGGAGCACTTCACCTCATGAAGTTGTTTAGAATCAGAGAACCATGGTGGATGACCAAGACTGCTGTGTCCCCTACCTGGACCCCCTTCCTATCATCTGGTATTAATAGGGGCAGCTGATGAAACGCCACTCCTTTATTCAATGGTACACAGGGAGGGAGGTGAGAGATGGTGAACTAAGAGCAGGGGAAAAACAACAGCCACTGGGTGAGCTGTTAACAGTTGATACTGTTGTTTACTCTTCTATGATTAAAAGTGCTTCAACCTCCTCTACTGTCTGAGACTTTTTTTTAAAATAAAATTTTTAATTGTGATCTTAATGAAAGTTTACAGAAAAGTTAGATTTTCATTCATTCATTGTTGAAAATACTGTCTCAAACTCTTTAGTGGTTCAATTCCCTGAATCCATATGCTAATTAAGAGCCTTTTTAAGAGATCCTGATTTTAGAGGCCCTTTGGGTTCATAGTAGCAAGAGTCAGCTAGAATACCAACATTTTAGGGCTTTTGTCTTTGTTGGGTTTGGTTTGGTTTGGTTTTTAAAGAGAAAATCACTTTTTTCCCTTTTTTGTTTGTTTGTTTTATTTAAATTTATTATTGATTTCAGTAAAAATTTACAGAGACTGGATTTCCATTCATTCATTCCTGCACTTTTCTCCCCTTCCAAGCCTCCCCTCTAGTACACTACACTCTTGGAAAAGTAGAAGAAAAATTCTTTCATTGTTTTACAAACCCTCCCCCAGGTCCATTCCACCATGTAGACTTCACTCAAGACTCCTGTCATGACAAAAATACCTAATCACATATCCCTTTTAAACAGTTTTCTCCCTCTACTGTTTCAGTACAGTATACATTATTGAACCCATCTTTCTCAGTCTCCCCACAGCCCCAAGGTCAATCCTGTTTTACAACAGTGGCATCATGCAGTATTTGTCCTTTTGTGACTGAGATACTTCACTCAGCATAATGTCCTCCAGAGTCACCAATTTTGAATAATATTGAATGAGTTCCTTGTTTTTCAAAGCAGCACAGTATTCCATTGTGTGAATATAC
>NW_006400028.1:2590651-2591805 GCF_000299155.1 Elephantulus edwardii
CTGTGTCAAATGGTATCTCTGTTTGCAACTTTTTGAGAAAGCACCGTACCGCCTTCCACAGTGGTTGTACCATTTTACGCTCCTACCAACTGTAAGGGTTCCAGTTTCTCTACAACCTCGCCAGCATTTGTTGCTTGCTGTTCTGTTAAATTTTGCTATTCTGTCTGGGGTGAGAGGATACCTTATAGTTGTTTTAATTTGCAGCTCTCTTAGAGCTAGGGATTTGGAACATTTCTTCATGTGCTGCTTAGCCATCTGAATGTCTTCTTTGGTGAAGTGTCTGTTCATATCCTGTGCCCATTTTTTTTTTATTGGATTATTTACCTTTATCTTGTTTTGGTGCCCACGTATTTTATAAATTCTGGATATAAGTTCCTTATCTTATATGTCATTACTAAATAGCTTTTCCCAGTCGGTGGTTTCCCTTTCTACCCTGTTGGAGACGTTTTTGGATGTGCATAGGGATTTGATTCTTAGAAGATCCCACTCATCTATTTTATCTTCTCCTGGTTGTAGGACTTTTTTTTTTCCTTTAAAGAGAGGCAAGCAACCCTTAAATAAGGCACTCGAAAGAAAAACTACTGAGTAGATAAAAGCATGTCTACCACCCAACCAACAAAAGACTTTCATAAAAGAGCTAAAAGCCCTTTAATATGATACTTAGGTTTCGTGTTTATTAAATCCACTGACTACCATTAGATATTTTAACATGGTGATAAATGAGTCTGCAGATGTTTCTCTTTTAAATTTTCCTCTTTTAGCTCATTGAGAAGCAATATTCCTAATCTAGATTTTTCTTTAGTTTAGATTTTGGCAAAATTACCAATAGTGTTATTTATCTCTCTCTCAAACTATTTTCCCTTTAGTGAATATATGTTGTTGTTGTTGTTGTTGTTATGTGCCGAGTCGCTTGCGACTCATAGCGACTCTGTGTACAACAGCCCTAAACCCTGCTCTATCCTGTGCCTGTCGCACTGCCTCTGACACATCTATCCTGATTACCCCAGTCACGGAATCAGTCCGCCTCATAGAGGGTCTTTCCCTCCTGCGTTGTACCTCCACCCTCCCAAGCATGATGTCCCTCTCCAAGGACCTGTCCCTCCTTACAACATGTCCAAAGTATGTCAGACGAAGCCCCAGAATCCTTGCCTCCA
>NW_006400028.1:2593180-2611954 GCF_000299155.1 Elephantulus edwardii
CGAGGTTTGAATTTGTTCTTCAGTTCCTTGAGCTTAAGAAATGCTGAACGAGTTCGCCCCTTTTGATTTTCCAACTCTAGCTCCTTGCACATTTCATTGTAATATTTTGCTTTTTCATCCCGTGCTGCCTTTTGGAATCGTCTATTCAGCTCTTTAGTATCTTAAATTCTTCCTTGTGCTTTGTCTTCTCTATGCTCCAGTGCAATCTTCAGAGTTTCTTTGGACATCGTTTTGGTCTTTTCTTCCTCTTTTGTCTATGTAATGACCGTTTGCACTCTTCCTGGATGAGACATTTGACATCCTCCCACAACTCATCTGGTCTTTGCTCATTAGTGTTTAAGGCCTCAAACCTGTTCCTGAGATGATTCTGAAATTAAGGTGGGATGAACTCAAAGTCATATTTTGGCTCCTGTGGATTCAGTTTAATTTTCCTCAGCTTCAGCTTGAACTTGCATAGTAGTTGGTGGTCTGTTCCACAATCAGCTCCTGGCCTAGTTTTCACAGCTGATATTGAGCTTCTCCAGCGTTTTTTTCCACAGATGTAATCTATCTGATTCCTCTGCATACCATCAGGTGAAACCCATTTGTATAACCTGTGCTTATGTTTCTTATAAAACCTATTTGCAATGAATAAGTCATTGACTGTACAAAATTCAATCATTCTATCCCCAGCTTCATTTCTGTCACCAAGTCCATGTTTTCCAACTACTGGTTCTTCTCTGTTCTCAACTTTTGCGTTGCAGTCATCGATTATTATCAATGCATCTTGATTGCACGTTTGATCTATCTCCAACTGTAAAAGTTGGTAGAAATCATCTATTTCTTCTTCTTTGGCTCTGGTTGTTTGTGCATATATCTCAATGATAGTGGTATTCACTGGACTTACTTGTAAGCGTGTGGATATAATCCTGTCACTCACAATGTTGTACTTCAAGATGGATCTAGAAATTACTTTTTTAACTATGAAAGCAACCCCATTTTTTTCTTACCTTTTCATCTCCGGAGTAATATATGATCATCTGACTCAAAATGCCCCATGCTGGTCCATCTCATCTCTTTAATGCCTAGTATGTCAATATTTATGCATTCCATTTCTTTCTTAACAGTTTCTAATTTTCCTACATTCATGGTTCTCACATTCCTTGTTCCAATCACAAGTGTCTGCTTATAACGGCACAGAAGCCAAGAAAGCTTCAGATACAAGCTGTCAGATCAAGGGTTGGACAATGGAAGACAAATTCTGAAGGGATTTGGTAGAAGTGAAGGAATATCCTGGTGGAGGGTGGAGCTGGGAAATAAGTGGGTCAAGGCACTGGGCTAAGGGCAGGGACAACACTGTAACTAATGGTTAACTCCACCATGAGGAATTTACATTTCACTGCTCCATAAATTGCTTGTCTGGCAGATACTCCTCTAAATCTGAACATTCACATTAAGACAGACTAGGAAGAAGGACTGGCCATCCACTTCTGAAATAGCAGGCCTCTGAAAACCCTATGCACAACAGAACACACGCAGACTAACAGAAAGGGCATCCTAGGTAGTGAATATATAGATTGTCAAAATATTTCCATATACTTTGTGTACTTTAAGACATAAAATACATTATAGCATCAAATGTATAAAAATTAGAAAAAGTAGGTATTGTTTGAAGAATAAGATACTCACTTGATGTTGCTTGATACTATAGTGATACTGGCTCTACGAAATAAATTAATGAATTACTAGATTTTTTTAAAGGCTTGGGAAAATTCCAAAAGTCTTTGATAGTCATTTTCTCAGATCTCTGCCAGGAAGATTTGAAAAAGCTCATTGCCTTTGAGTTGGAACTAGTAGCTGACTTTCCAGCAAGTTTTTAGTGAGGAGATTGTCTATATTTCATGGACTGCTAAAAGAACAGATTATGTCTTAAAGAAAAAGTACAGTCAGAGTGCCCTTTGGAGGCAAAGATGGTGAAGCCTTGCCTCTTTCTCACTTTGGACATGTTGATAAAAGTGTCTATTCCTTCAAAGGGACATGCTTGGGAGGTTCAGTGAAAGAGAGGAAGGCCCCCAACAAAATGAATGAATACCATGGCTCAAATGTGTCGGAGATGATGAGGATGGCAAAGGACAGGATAGGGTTCTTGTCTGTATGTTCATAGGGTCATTTTGAGTAGTACTCGACAGGTGGATTTGAACTGCCTGCCTTACTCCTAGGTCTTTGAGCTCCTAAAGTCTTGGATTAAAGCCTTCATCTTGCCACCCTGTTAAGTAGACTAATCACTGTAATATGATAAAAGTGCTTTTGAAAGACAGCTGAAATATATACTTAGCTTTATGAGATGTGACAAATGAATTCATTAATATAACTTGAGATGTTCAGCCCAGCTAATGTGACCCAAAAAAATGGAAATAAGAGATATAATAATAGCTAATACTTAGATGGTTCTTAATACATGTACTGGATTAAGCACATTATAGATGATAAAATTCATGCAAAAAATGGTTAACTTGTCCAGTCAAACAGCTAGTAGCGATTCCAATCCAGTATTTTTTAACCACTGTACACTTTCTTCACTCACCAACTAGCTTGTTATCTTCCATTTCATATTTGTTGTTGTTGTTATGTGCCGTCGAGTCGCCTGCAACTCATAGCGACCCTATGTACAACAGCCCTAAACTCCGCTCTGTCCTGTGCCAGTCGCACTGTCTCTGACACTCCCATCCCAATTATCCCAGTCACTGAATCAATCCACCTCATAGAGGGCCTTCCTCTCCTGCGCCGTCCCTCCACCCTCCCAAGCATGATGTCCCTCTCTAAGGACCGGTCTCTCCTCACAACATGTCCAAAGTAAGTTAGACGGAGCCTCAGAATCCTTGCCTCCAAGGAGCCACCCGGTTTAACCCTCTCCAGGACAAATCTGTTTGTTTTCCTAGCAGTCCATGGTATTCTCAATACTCTTCTCCAGCACCACAGCTCAAAGGCATCAATTCTCCTTCTATCCTCCTTGGTCATTGTCCAACTCTCTGATGCATAACAGGTGATTGCGAAGACCATGGCCTGTATCAGACGTACCTTAGTCTCCAGAGAGACACCAGTGCTCTTCAGCACTTTGGAGAGGTCCCTAACAGCAGACTTTCCCATGGCAATGCGCCTTTTAATTTCCTGGCTGCTGGTGCCAAGACTGTTGACTATGGAGAAGAAAAAAAATCTTATTTTACTGTTTTTGTCATTAATGTATTTTTAGTAGTAACGAATACTAAGGTGTGTGATAAGAGTTACTCTGGCTTCTATGGCTAAGGTTATGTGTCACCTTGGCTGAGCCATGCATCTCCGGTTTTAGCAGATGTAACTCGGCAATTATGTAATGATAGAACTTTGATTTTTGTGATTTGATTTGTCATCTGTTTTTGCTTAACACCAATTTCTGTATAACAACCTGTTCTTTGGAACTTAGTCTGTAAGTGAGAAAATAGTGTACCATATAACTTCGAAAGACATCATAATAAGGAAGTAGGCATAAACTAGTTTGCCTTAGAAGGGTGAACTGAGAAAAGGTTAAGTTATAGGAATATAGGGTCTTGGAGTTGGGGTGAGAAATAGGATGGGTCAATTACAGGAATATAGTCTTTGAGTTGGGTAAGAAATAAGATGCTGGGGGATTCTAATACAAAGCTGGAAGACAATATTGTTATTGGGATACAAGACAGTTCTCAGGCCATTTTTATAGATGGCCTGGAAGGGTGTCTTACCTGAGCAGAAGGACCCAAATCAGTGGAGTGCATGCTATTCAGATGCAGATTCATACTCCCTACCAGAAAACTAAAATTTCTATGTGAATAAAAGCATTACCACTCTCCTGATGAATACAGAATTTTTCTTGTTTCATGAAATTATTTATTTATCAGTGCCAACACTGATAAAAAGTAAGTACTGTTTCTACATTCTATAACTTATTATTTTAATTATCTATTACAGCCTCAATATGAATTGAAGCTCAATATCAAGTAAACAAACTTTCTCACCATTGGGCCGATAGGCACCTTCGTGATAGGTGGTGAAAAGATTGAGTTGTTATCAGCTTAATTTGCTTAGCTCCACAGTCAACACTCTTGGCACTAGCAGCCAGGAAATTAAAAGATGTATTGAGATGGGAAAGTCGGCTGTCAGAGACCTCTCCAAAGTACTGAAGAGTAATGGTGTCTCTCTGGAGACTAAGGTACACCTGATATGGCCTTGGTCTTTGCAATCACTTGCTATGCATCAAGAGAGCTGGACAATGACTAGGCATGATAGAAGGTGATTTGATGCCTTTGAGCTGTAGTATTGGTGAAGAGTATTAAATATACCATGGACTGCTAGGAGAACAAACAGGTTCGGCCTGGAGAGGGTAAAACCAGGCTGCTCCTTGGAGGCAAGGACTCTGAAGCTTCGTCGGACATAACTTTGGATATGTTGCAAGGAGGGACCAGTCCTTGGAGAGGGACATCATACTTGGGAGGGTGAAGAGACAGCACAAGAGAGGAAGACCCTTGAGCTGGATTGATTCAGTGACTGGGGTAATGGGAGTAGATGTGTCAGAGACAGTGAGATTGGCACAGTATAGAGCAGGGTTCAGGGCTGTTGTACATATGGTTACTATGAGTCGTAGGCAACCCAACAGCACATAACAACAACATTACTATGTGAAACGTCTCCAAACTGTAAAATTTAAAGAGAACAGTTAATTATTTCTCATGCTTTGGTTGGCTGTACCCAGTGTTCTTTCATGTAGCTGATCAGATAGCAGCAGGAATAGAATCATTTGAAGGCTCAGGTTACCTGGATGTCTGGAATCATTCACTTGACTAGCAGTTGATGTTAGCTGTTCCCTAAGAGCTCAGTCCAAGCCAAATGTGGTA
Organism: Elephantulus edwardii; assembly: GCF_000299155.1. Classification (NCBI taxonomy): domain Eukaryota; kingdom Metazoa; phylum Chordata; class Mammalia; order Macroscelidea; family Macroscelididae; genus Elephantulus; species Elephantulus edwardii. Next base: position 2,598,064 of record NW_006400028.1, read on the forward strand.
CACAGTCTCTGCATGTGTCTTGGACTTTATACAGCATGGTGTCTGGGTTCCAAGAAACAGTAGGAGCTGCCAAGCCATTTATGAGTGTCATCTAGAACTGGCACATACCATTTCCACTATATTCTGTTGATCAGAGGGGTCAGAGGAGCTGACCATATCCAAGGGATTGGCAAGATAGATGCTACTTCTTGATAGAATGGCAAAGTCACTGTAGAAGAACCTCAGAAATGGGAGAATTTTTGCAGCCATCCCTGAAAAAACTGTCTTCCACTGTCTCGTGCTGAGTTTTCTAGAGAGAAAACCAACCAGCTAATGAAATTTATTTATGTATGTATAATATATAATGATATATTTCAAGACTATGGCTGTCAAGACTGGTAAGTCTCAAGTCAATGAGTCAGTGTCAGGCTGAGGCTTCTCCTAACTCGAATAGCGGCAGGTCAGACAGCAGGCTGCAGAAGGAATGAATGCCAAAATCAGCATGCAGTGTGGCAGGCTGCTGGCAGAAGTCTTAAGAACCAGAAGTCATGAGGAGAGCTGGATACCAGGACTAGAATGAGCAAGCTTGAGAGTTTTCCCAGAATGTCCTTGTATTTTCAATATAGGCTGCGTTCTCCAGGAGACTTCTTTTTGACTGATTGTTCATAGTAGATCTCATTATCAATGTTATTACACTGTATCAGATCTCATGAGAATGACTGCATATCACATAACTACAGCATAACTGCCAAACCAGAGAATGATGGCTTAGTCAGGCTGGCACACAGTCGTGACCATCACAGCCACAGTGAGGAAAAATGGTCTCAGGTTATTTAAAAAAACAAGCAAGTTACCCTTTATATATCATGTCTTTTACATTATCATAGTTCAGAATAATCCTGAGTTTACTTGTTAAGTGCTGTCAAGATGCTTGCAACCCTATGTACAGCAGCTCTGAACCATGCTCTATCTTGAGCCAATTCATTGTCTCAAACACATCGACCCCCCATTATCCTAGACACAGTTAACCCATCTCATCCAGGGCCCTCCTCTTTTCCACTGTCTCTCATCCTTCCAAACATGATGTCCTTCTCCAAGGACTGGGCCCTCCTGGCAATATGCTCAAAGTAAGTGAAATGGAGCTTCAAAATGTTTGCCTCCAAGAGCAGCCCAATTTCACCCTCTCCAGGACAGATCTGTTTAAAAGACATCAATTCCTATTAGAATCATCCTTAGTCATTGTCCAGCTCTCTGATGCATAGCAAGTAATCATGGCCTGAATTACATGCACTTTAGACTCTAGACTGACATCATTGCTTCTCAGTACTCTGAAGAGGTTCCTGACAGCACATGTGTCCAATGTAATTCGTCTTTCGATTTCCTGACTGCTGGTGCCAAGAGTGTTTCTTGTGGAGCCGAGCAAGCTATAATTGTTAACCTCAGTCTCTTCTCCATTGACCATGGTGCTGCCAGTCAGCCAACGGGTGAGTGAGAATCTTTGTTTTCTTGATACTGACCTTCAATCCATATTGAAGGCTGCGGTCCTTGACCACCTTCAGCAAATGCCTCGGGTCCTCTTCAGTTGCAGCAAGCAATGTTGTGTCATCTGCATAACCCTGGTGGTTGATTTGTCTTCCTCCAACCCTGATTCCACATCCATCCTCCCAGATGATCTGTTCCACATATAGATTGAAAAGTTATGGAGTCAGGATGCATCCCTGGCATATACCTTTCCTGATTTTAAACCATACAGTGTTTTCTTGCTCTATTCTGGCAACTGCCTTCTGGTCCAAGTATAGGATTCACATTCTTCACAAAGTTAGCCATTTGTTGTGATCTACACAGTCAGATTCCTTTGCATAGTCACAGTGAGTTTACTTAGTAACAATACCCCAATTTTTTTTTATTGGGAAAAACATATTGGGGGTACAAGGAGGTGAGGGTTGGGGGCAGAAGGGTGAGGATGGGCCAGGATGCAGTTGCAGAGCTGCACAGTTTGGTCGGTGGGGGGAGCAGGTGAAGGAAATAATGAGGGTCCAGAGGGGATCAGATCCTACAGAGGAATGACAAGCATTTTCCAATGGTAATTAAACCAACTGTCTTATTGATTTGGGAATTGTATGTCGACTCCCTGGCTTCTTCATGCTCAACAGGGGCACAGATGTAAAATGGGGAAGGGAGGACGCTTTATCACCTTACTGGTGGTCTTGGGTTAAAGCTGCTTGCCTTCTTGCTCTGTTAGAAGATATTTTCCTGTCATTTGCTCCCCTCTGGACTGCAAAGTGTTCTCCCAGGTGGGTCCAGTGGGGATGGCTGGTTGAACCCAGAGGCTCCATCCTCCTTTTCCTTTTTGTCACTGGCACTGGAATACCCCAATTTTAAGCCAGGTTGGTTTTGTTGGGTGTTTTGTTTTACAGATTTTAGATCCAGTATTTATGTGGAGGTATTTTCATTTTAAGTATTGAGTACATACTTTGTGATAAACATTGTGGTAGGATATGAAGAAACAAAGATATACAAAGTGTACTTTTATTCTAAAAAAAGTCTCAACTCCAGTAAGGGAAGGAAAAAAATCAGTACCATTTTTAAGACCGGTTAAAACAACTATAAGATACCATCTCACCCCAGCAATAATAGCAAAGTTCAACACAGCAGCAAACAAATGTTGGTGAGGTTATGGAGAGATTGGAACCCTTAATTACTGCTGGTGGGAATGTAAAATGGTACAACCACTATAGAAGATGATCTAGCACTTTCTCAGAAATTGGAAATAGAAATACCATTTGACCTAGCAATTCCACTAGTAGAAATATATTCCAAAGTAACAGATTTATGCATTGTTGTTATGTTATGTGCCGTCGAGTCACCTGCGACTCATAGCGACCCTATGTACAACAGCCCTAAACTCCGCTCTGTCCTATGCCAATCGCACTGTCTCCGACACTCCCATCCCAATTATCCCAGTCACTGAATCAATCCACCTCATAGAGGGCCTTCCTCTCCTGCACTGTCCCCCCACCCTCCCAAGCATGATGTCCCTCTCTAAGGACCGGTCTCTCCTCACAACATGTCCTAAGTAAGTCAGACGGAGCCTCATACCCATGTTTCTTGCTATGCTATTCACAGTGCAAAAGATGGAAGCAATCCATGTGCCCATCAACAAATGAATGAAAATTAAAACTGGTTTCTTCACAAAATGGAATACTACACAGCACTGATAAATAAGGAACTCAAAATATTACACAACATGGATGGCATTGGAGGACATTATGAGTGAAATATCTCAGTCACAAAAGGACAAATACTGTATAATACCACTGTTATAAAGCAGGACTGACATGGGAGTTGGGAAACTGAGAAAAGAGAAGGTGGGTAATGAACAAATTGGAACAAATAAGGGAAAGAACTGTTTAAAAGGAATACATGATTAGGCATTCTATGACAACAGTCCAGAATAAGAGATGCATAGCAAAGTGGACTGGGAGAAGGGTGGGGAGAAGGAAGGAAGTTATGCAACAATGAATGAATGAATGAATGCTTTTTTGGTTTTTTTAGTGAACTGAGGGGGGAGAGGGAGGAAAATGTGCAGTAATGAATGAATGGATGAAAATCCAACTTTTCTGTAAACTTTCATTAAAAATCATACTCCAAAAACCCCTGTAAATTGTTCTTTCCATGATGGAGATAAAACGTGGAAATAGGATGTTAAAGATTAACTAGGAAGACATAGAATGGAGCCACTATGTTAGAAAAGAGAGCTTGATTTGTATTACAATGGCCTGAAACAGACACCTAAAAATGGTGAACAAAGTGTATATATAGGTAGGTAGATATGTATGTATGTATGTATGTAAATACATACACACCCCCTCGAGTTGCTATAATCAAGGATGCTTTAGGTAGAAAATGAAAAGATCCAGGAAGTATTAAAAGAAGGTGGAAAGAATATACTGAGTCACTGTATCAAAAGGAATTGGCAGACACAGAAGAATTTAATGAAACAACATAGGAGCAAGAGACTATGGTTATGAAGGAAGAAGTTCAGGCTGCTTTGAAGGAAATAGCAAAAAATAAGGCCCCAGGAATAGATGGTATACCAATATACATATTTCTGCTAACAGATGCTGCCCTGGACATGCTCACCAAGTTGTGTGCCAAGAAATCTGGAGAACAACCACTTGGCCAACTGACTGGAAGAGATCTATATTTGTTCCCATTCCAAAGAAAGGTGACCTAACAGAGTGTGGAAACTATAGAACAATATAATTGATTTCACATGCAAGCAAGATTCTACTGAAGATTATCCAAAAACGACTGGAACAGCACATCGGCAGAGAACTGCCAGAAGTCCAGGCTGGGTTTAGAAGAGGTCGTGGTACTAGGGATATTGTAGCTGATGTTAGATGAATCTTGGCTGAAAGCAGGGTATACCAGAGGAATGTCTGTGTTTCATTGATTATGCAGGCGTTTGACTGTGTGGATCATAACAAACTGTGGCTGACTCTGAGAAGAATGGGAATCCCAGAACACTTGATCAAAAAAAAAAAAAAAAAAAAAAGAACACTTGATTATGCTAATGAGAAACTTATACTTGAACCAAGAGGCAGTGGTCAGAATGGAGCAAGGAAACACTGCATGGTTCAAAATTGGGAAGGGTGTATGCCAGGGATGTGTCCTGTCTCTATATCTTTTCAACCTGTATGCAGAGCAGATTATCCGGGAGGCTGGGCTCTATGAGGAGAAATGTAGGGTCAGGATTGGTGGAAGATTCATCAACGATCTGCGTTACGCAGATGACACAACCCTGCTTGCTGAAACTGAGGAGGACCTCATGCACTTGCTGCAGAAGGTCAAGGACTGCAGCCTTCAGTATGGACTGAGGCTCAATGTCAAGAAGACAAAGATTCTCACCAGTGGACCAATTGGCAGCATCAAGATGGGTGGTGAAGAGATTGAGATTGTTCACAGCTTTTATTGGCTTGGCTCCACAGTCAACACTCTTGGCACCAGTAGCCAGGAAATTAAAAGATGTATTGTCATGGGAAAGTCTGCCGTTAGGGACCCTTCCGAAGTTCTGACGAGCAGTGGTGTCTCTCTGTAGACTAAGGTGTGTCTAATATAGGCCATGGTCTTTGCAATCACTTGTTATGCATCAGAGAGTTGGACAATGACTAAGGAGGATAGAAGGAGAATTGATGCCTTTGAGCTGTGGTGCTGGAGAAGAGTATTGAGGGTACCCTGGACTGCTAAGAAAACAAACAGATTCATCCTGGAGAGGGCTAAACCAGGCGGTTCCTTGGAGGTAAGGATTCTGAGGCTTCGTCTGGCATACTTTGGACATGTTGTAAGGAGGGACTGGTCCTTGGAGAGGGACATCATGCTCAGTAGGGTGGATGGACAGCGCAGGAGGGGAAGGCCCTCTCTGGGGTAGATTGATTCAGTGATGGGTAATCAGGATGGGTGTATTGGAGACAGTGAGATTGGCACAGGACAGAGCAGAGTTTAGGGCTGTTGTACATAGGGTCGCTATGAGTCACAAGCAACTCGACGGCACATAACAACTACTGTGTGTGTGTGTGTGTGTGTGTGTGTGTATTTGAGCTTCTAAGAAAGGGATACAAAGACAATGGATTTGAGAGCAAGTAAGAGAGAAAACTACTGTTGCTTGCAGTCGTTTAGGTGAGAAGGCAAAGAAGGAAATATAGGGAATAATAATTTAAGAATTTGGCTTTGGGGTTGGTTTTTTTTGTGTGTGTGTGTGAGTGTGTACTGTCAAATCAGACCTGACTGGTACAGGAGGAAATTGTCCCTCCTTCTACAGCAGAGCATCTGGTGGATTCGAACTGTGTACCTCTGGGATTGCAGTGCAGTTTCTTATCACTAGGCCACCAGAATTCCCTAAGAGTTTGGGTTTTAAGAATAGGAGATTTTACCCTGACCTCATGTAGGAAGCTGAACCCAGACCCCTGGTTAGAAGTGGGCTGCTTAAGAGTAACAGCCTCACCTATCTAAATAGACAAAAAAAAATGTTTGGCTACCTTGGCTTGTTTGAGAGATATATGTCAATTCCAAATCTTGTTCCCATTTGTTTGAGTTTGAGAACCTAAATTTACACTATATTGCCGAAACACCATCACTAATGCTGATCCACTTCCATATAAAAATTGCATAAAAATTGGCCTTAGAACAATTATCTATGAGACTGCTCTGGAGAACATGTGCATGATCCCTTAGACAACAAGCAGTTGTCACTTCCACCACTGCTACCAAACACACAAAGAAACCCAATAAAGATAGAGTTTAAAAATTTCACAAGGTAAAGGTAAACATTCCAAAAATGGGCACAGGATAGGAACAGACATTCACCAAAGAAGACATTCAGATGGCAAACAAACACATGAAGAAATGTTCAAAATCCCTAGCTCTAAGAGAAATGCAAATCAAAACAACTATGAGACAGCATTTCCCCCAATAAGAATAGTAAAATTTAACCCTAACCCTCCACCCTCCCAAGCATGATGTCCCTCTCTAAGGTCCGGTCTCTCCTCACAACATGTCCAAAGTATGTTAGACGGAGCCTCAGAATCCTTGCCTCCAAGGAGCCACCCGGTTTAACCCTTTCCAGGACAAATCTGTTTGTTTTCCTAGACAAATCTGTTTGTTTTCCTAGCAGTCCATGGTATTCTCAATCCTCTTCTCCAGCACCACAGCTCAAAGGCATCAATTCTCCTTCTATCCTCCTTAGTCATTGTCCAACTCTCTGATGCATAACAAGTGACTGCGAAGACCATGGCCTGTATCAGATGCACCTTAGTCTCCAGAGAGACACCATTGCTCTTCAGTACTTTGGAGAGGTCCCTAACAGCAGACTTTCCCATGGCAATGTGCTTTTTAAGTATAGAATAGTATCGCCAAATATGTCTGTCATTCAAAAGAGAAAAAGTTAAGACAATATTTGAATAGAGAATCTTCTAAAATGAAAGATTTAAATATACCAATTCAAGAAGCATAAGTCTAGACCAGGGCAGATAAACTGATCAGGCACAGCAAGGTGAGGAAGAGTGGGAAAGAAGCAAAACTGCAACTTTTGTAGACAGCAATTTCTGCATGAAATCCAAAAGCCTCTATATGCAAAAGTACAATTTCAGGATCTTGATCAAATTAAAAAATAAATTACATTTCTATATGCCAACATGAACAATAGAAAATATTCTTTTTAGGGTAGTTATAAAATTTGGGGTACCCAGGAATAAATCTAGTAAATGTAAAAGACTGAAGTGAGTGACACCATGGGAAATGACAGAATAGGAAGCTGTATGGGTTGCTCTTTCCAATGAAACTAGTAAGCTAGGGAGAAATGAAAATTCAGAACTCTAGATGATCTGACCCTTAGACACGTGAGGAGCTGCTGGAGTCCTATAAGAGAATGGCCTGTGTAGACCATCCCCATTCCTCAGCCCACCATGCCTACAGAGATGTTGGTCTGCTTTCTAAAAAATGACTGCTAGGGACCAACTTGGACAGCAGACCCTTTTTCCTCAGAAAATTGAGGGCTGTATGCTCTTTGGCCAGTCTGTTACACAATTTGTTTTGGCCTGTTGCTCAACAATGACTTCCCTAGAACCATCTATTAGAATATTTAAATAGCTGTAGCTCTTTTTTCTGCACTGACCAGGAATTGAACATGGGCTTCCTACGTGGCAGGCAAGAATTCTAGGTTCAGATCTATTGTTCTTAGGGTCACTGTGAGTTGTACAAGACTTGATGGCACTTATCAAACACCACTATTTATTTTTTCTGGGGGGGGTGGTGGAACCCAGAATTTATTAAAATCTCCATCTGCTAACTGGCCACAGAGATAATGGAACATGCAACAACCAGAAATAAAAATGTTGGAAAATTGTTTGGAAAAATCACTATACATATGGATGGCTGCAGCCCTCAAAAAGAACTAAAGCAATCTCTGAGAAGGGAAGAATCTAATTTCTAGAATTACCATAACAATCAAATTGCCGAGTTCTCAATAAAAATGTGCAGAGCTTATGCAAACAAACACTAGAAAGCATGGTTCATTCACAAGGGGTAGGGATGAGAAATGACAGAAACTAAGGAAGCCTAAAATTGGAATTACAAGTTAAAAGACTTATCAACTGTCTTACATATGTTCAGTGAGCTAAATTAAGCCATTGACAATGCATTCATTAAAAGACGTCAGGTAACTGCTGTATGAAGAAATAACAAATGTCAATGAAAAGAAAATTCTGGTATTGAAATGTTTAGTAGTTGAACTTTAGAATTCATTAGAAGACTTCTGCAGCAGATTTGAACAGCCAGAAGGAAGAACTGGCAAAGTATGAGTTAAGACAATGGAAAGGATCCTATCTGAATAAAAGAAAGGAAAAAGAATGGCGAAAAGTGAACATAACCCAAGAGACCTGTGGGAGATGAAGAAGGGGAAGGAAAAGTACTTGAAGGAAATAATGGCCAAAAAAGGTCTCAAATCTAACAAAAACCATGAATGTACCCATGCAAGAAACTGGCTACATTGAGACACCTGATGGTCAATTTATTGGAGGATGAAAAGAATATTCAAAGTGGAAAGAAATAGTTTTTAATGCACAAGAGATCCTGATAACAGCAATTTCTTGTCAGAAACTATGGAGGCTAGATAAGGCAGTGGTGCTAAGTGCCTTTGAGTCAGAACTGACAAGTCAAACAACTCAAGTATCTGACTCATAGCTTACCCTCCAGTAGATTTTCAGAGACTGTACATTATATGAGGAGACTGCCTGTCTTTCCCTCACAGAGCAGCTGGTAGATAAGAACTGCTTGTGTGCCTTTGGGTTAAAGTACAACTCCTTAGCCAGTAGGCCACCAGAGCTTCCTCCAGAAGGCAGTAGAAGGACATATGTAAAGTGCTGGATGACAGGAACAAGCAAAAGAAACTGCTAGCAAACCAACCCCTGCCAAATTGAACAGAACTAAACAGAAAAAGTTTTCCTTAGAGTAGGACTCAGATCAGACAACAGCATCAGAGGCATAGAACTATCAGCATGTGTTCAGATACCCAGCTATCTTCTGATATAGAAGTTGCTTCCCAACAAAATGACATCGAAAATGCTGTACTTGCAGCCAAACCTGAAACAGAAACTACACTAGAAGAAATAATTAGTGAAACTGAAGTTCCAGCACTTAATTAAGTCCCTACAAAGTACCCCAAAACAAAGAAGGCATGTTTGTAGTCTGATCTTCTGAAGCAAGTGTTTCAAGTCTTCCTCACTTTCAGCAAGCATAAAACAGTCATCTGCATAATATAGGCTGTGGATGAGTCTTCCACCAATCTTGCCACATTCTTCTTCATAAAGTCCAGCTTCTTGAATGATTTGCTCAGCATTCAAGTTAAATAGGTATAGAGAAAGGATACAGGGGCTCCAGTGGCCTAGTGATAGAGCTGAGCTGCAAACCCAAGGAAAATGGTTTGAATCCACAGCTGCTCTGTGGCGAAAAGCTGGACATCTCCACCCATGCAATTTATGACCTCCGAAAACCTATTGAGTCAGCTATCTATGAGTTGGTTTTGACACTCCACAGCACATATCAATAACAAAGATAGGTTTTAGGAGTCATTAAGTCAGCTCCAACTAACTGTGACCCCAGGTATAACATCATAAAACACTGTCTGTGATTTACATGGTTGATTTCTTTTAATATAGTTTGAATAAACACCATTATATTTCAGAAAAAATAAAACACTGTTTGGTCCTGGTCATTTTCACAATCACTTGGGCTTGAGCCCATTGTTGTTGTTGTTGTTGTTATGTGCTGTCGACTTGCTTGCAACTCATAGCGACCCTATGTACAACAGCCCTAAACTCTGCTCTGTCCTGTGTCAGTCACACTGTCTCCGATACACCCATCCCAATTACCCCAGTCACTGAGTCAATCCACCTCATAGAGGTCCTTCCCCTCCTGCACCTGCCCTTCACCCTCCCAAGCATGATGTCCCTCTCCAAGGACCAGTCTCTCTTTACAACATGACCAGAGTATGTCAGACGAAGCCTCAGAATCCTTGCCTCCAAGGAACCGCCTGGTTTAACCCTCTCCAGGATGAATCTGTTTGTTTTCCTAGCAGTCCATGGTACCCTCAATACTCTTCTCCAACACCAAAGCTCAATGGGATCTATTCTCCTTCTATCCTCCCTAGTCATTGTCCAACTCTCTGATGCATAACAAGGGATTGCAAAGACCATGGCCTGTATCAGATGCACCTTAGCATCCAGAGAGACACCATTGCTCTTCATTCAGTACTTTGGAAAGGTCCCTAACAGCAGACTTTCCCGGGGAAATATGTCTTTTCATTTCCTGGCTGCTGGTGCCAAGAGTGTTGACTGTGGAGCCAAGCCAATTAAAGCTGTGAACAATCGCAATCTCTTCACCATCCATCTTGATGCTGCCAATCGGTCCACTGATGAGAATCTTTGTCTTCTTGACATTGAGCCTCAATGCATATTGAAGGCTGCAGTCCTTGACACTCTGCAGCAAGCACTTCAGGTCCTCAGTTTCAGCAAGCAGGGTTGTGTAGTCTGCATAACGCAGACTGTTAATAGATCTTCCACCAATCCTGACACCACACTTCTCCTCATAGAGCCCAGTCTCCTGGATAATCTGTTCTGCATACAAGTTGAAAAGGTATGGAGACAGGACACATCCCTGGTGTATGCCCTTCCCAACTTTGAGCCCATTATTTGCACAAATACTACACCATTTATATCACAATTAGCTTTTTACTTTTTTTTTTCTTTTAAGGGGAAAATGGTGACTTTTACAAGCACTTGACCCATAATGGGAGGGTGTAAGGTGAGAGAAATATTTCTGAAAAATATGAGAAGTACAGGGAGAGAGAGAATTATACTCATGGAGAAAGCATGAATAGGCTGGAAGCAAGTAGCAGCATGGTATGACAGTACAGTATTTGATGTTACTAGAACATAAAGGATGAGGGAGGAGCATAAGATGAGCCAATCATAACAAACTCATATGTCATGCTAATAAGCCTGGACTAACCAGCAGAAAATATTAATTGCTATATATGGTTGAGCTTCAAAGGGGATCTTAAATGGAGAGAACTTAATAAGCAGTCCTAAACGTAAATTTTTTAATAAAGCTAGGATGATTTGAGCAGAATATTAAATGATCGAGGAAGCATTAAAAGAAGATGACAGAGTCATTGTACCAAAAGGAACTGGTGGACACAGATGAATTTCATGAAACAACATATGAGCAAGAGCCTGTGGTGATGAAGGAAGACGTTCAAGCTGCTCTGAAAGAACTGGCAAAAATCAAGACCCCAGGAATTGATGGCATACTGATTGGCATTATTTCAGCAAACAGATGCTGCCTTTCCTGTGCTCACCAAGTTATGTAAAGAAATCTGGAAGACAACAACTTGGCCAATTGACTGGAAGAGAGCTGTATTTGTTCCCATTTCAAACAAAGGTGATCTGACAGTGTAGAAATTATTGAACAGTATCATTGATATCACATGCAAGCAAGATTCTGCTGAAAATTATCCAAAAATGACTGGAACAAAACATCAACAGAGAACTGCCAGAAGTGCAGGCTGGGTTTAGAAGAGGCCATGGCACTAGAGATACTCTAGCTAATGTCAGATGGATCTTGGTTGAAAGCAGAGAGTACCAGAGAAATGTCTGTGTTTCATTGACTATGCAAAGGCATTGGACTGTCTGGATCGCAACAACCTGTGGCTGACTCTGAGAAAAATGGAAATCCCAGAACACTTGATTGTGCTTATGCAAAACCTATACTTGGACCAGAAGGCAGTCGTCAGAACAGAGCAAGGAAACACTGCATGGTTCAACATCAAGAAGGGTGTGCGTCAAGGATGTGTCCTATCTCCATATCTTTTCAATCTATAGGTGGAACAGATTATCCAGGAGGCTGAACTCTATGATTAGAAGTGTGGCATCAGGATTGAAGGTAGACTCATCAACAATCTTCGTTATACAGATGACACAACCATGCTTGCTGAATCAGGAGGACCTGAAGCACTTGCTGCAGAAGGTCAAGGACTGCAGCTTTCAATATGGACTGAAGCTCAACATCAAAAAAACAAAGATTCTCACCACTGGGCTGATTGGCAGCATCATGATAGATGGAGAAGAGATTGAAATTGTTGACAGCTTCAGTTTGGTTGGCTCTACAAATCAACACTTCTTGGTACCAGCAGCCAGGAAATTAAAAGAAATTGCTTTGGGAAAGTGCTGTCAGAGACCTCTCCAAAGTACTGAAGAGCAACAAAGTCAGTCTGGAGACTAAGGTGTGACTGATACAGTCTGCAATTACTTGTTATGCATCAGAGAGCTGGACAATGACTAAGGAGGATAGAAGGAGTGTTGATGCCTTTGAGTTGTGGGGCTGGAGAAGCATACTGAATATAACATGGACTGCTAAAAGAACAAATCATTTCGGCCTGGAGAGGGTAAAGCCAGGCTGCTCCTAGGAGGCAAGGATTTTGAAGCTTCGTCTGACATAGTCTGGACATGTTGCAAGGCAGGATCAGTCCTTGGAGAGGGGCATCATACTTGGGAGGGTGGAGAGATAGCAAAGGAGAGGAGACCCTCGGTGACATGGATTGATTCAGTCACTGGGGGAAGGGGTATAGGTGTGTTGGAGACAATAAGATTGGAAAAGGATAGAGCATGGTTTAGGGATGTTGTGTGTAGGGTCATGGCACATATAACAACAACATCCTAGATAAAGCTCTCTGATAGTAGTGTGGCAAACATATTTTATAAGAGCCAGATAGAAACTAAGACCATTCAAAGGCTTTTTGGGAAAGTGTAAACATGAAATTATAAGGGTTTAACCATGTGCCTAATTGCTTCTGTGAATAAATGCCTCCTTTGCCATGAGACTTGAACTCAATGGTGCTTGGTAACCATTTTTTATTAGGTCCTATAGGAGAATCCTGATTTAAAAGGAGGGAAATGCAGGACATAATTCCAAGTTTGTACAGAATCCAGAGTTTCTGGAGTCAATCTCACTGGACAAACCCTAAACCTATTGCCCTCAGATAATCTTTAAACCTTAACCCAAAAATATCCCCTGAAGTCATCTTTAAACCAAACAATGGGGGTGATAGTTATGTGCCGTTGAGTCGTCTGTGACACAGTGATCAATGCACAATAGCTCTGAAGCCTGCCCTGGGCCAGTCTGACTGCCTCTGACACACCTTAACCTCACTGTCCCAGTGACTGTGTCAATACATCTCATCCTGCATCATCAGCTCTGAAACCTGCCCTGTCCTGAGCCAGTCTTACTGCCTCTGACACACCTTAAGCTCACTGTCCCAGTGACTGTGTCAATACATCTCATCCTGCATCATCTTCTCCTGCTAGTCCTTCTACCCTTCTAAGCATGATCCCCTTCTCAAATGACTGGTCCCTCCTGGCAACATGCCCAAAGTATGTGAGACAGAGCTTCAAAATCTTTGCTTCCAAAGAGCAACTTGGCTTCACCTTCTCCAGGACAGACTTGTTAGTTCCCTTGGTTCCTGGTATGTTCAATATTCTTCCCCAGCACAACTCAAAGGAATTAATTCTTCTTCTGTCATGCTTAGTCATTGTCTCTGATGCATAGCAAGTAATTGTGAAGACTATGGCCTGGATCAGGTGCACCTTAGTCTCCAGCCTGACAGCATTGCTCTTCAGCACTCTGGGTTAGCCTATTAAAGAATATTTTACCTTGAATAACATGTTTTTTAAAGAATTATCTCAATGGGATCAAACTGACAATTGTTGTTGTTGTTATGTGCCGTCGAGTCGTTTCCGACTCATAGCGACCCTATGCACAACAGCCCTAAACCCTGCTCTATCCTGCGCCAACCGCACCG
>NW_006400028.1:2613114-2620477 GCF_000299155.1 Elephantulus edwardii
ATATAATAAATCTATTAATTGGAATAATAGTAGTGACAGTGCCCTTAAGCCTTGAGAATCAAAAGGAATGTTGTTATGTACATGTCAGGTTCACTATATAAAAAAATCAACCCAAAGACAGATTTAGGAATCAGCAATAGATATTAATAGTTGGCACTTAATGTTTGTTAGGTACCAGTGCTAAATACTTAATATGTGTTATCTGATCTTTATACTAGAAGCCCAAGCAGTTTAGTATGTAACATATTGGGCTGCAAACCAAAAGTTGGCAGTTTGAGTTTGAGTCCACCAGTCTCTTCCCATAAAGACTTACAGCCTCAGAAACCCAATGGAGGGTCACAGTAAGTCATCCTTAACATGACAACAGTGGGGTGTTTTTGGTTTAACCTTTACACTAATCCTTGAAATTGGGAATTTGGTTTCTCCCCCATCTGACAATACAGTACAATGGTACAAGAGTGCAGTACAATAAATTACTTAAAATGGCCATTTATAGCCATAGGCTATGGTCTTTTCAATCACTTGCTGTGCATCTGAGAGCTGAGCAATAAGGATGACAAGAATTGATACCTTTGAGCTTTGGTGTTGGAGAAGAGTACTGAATATCTCATGGGCTATCAAAAGAACAGACTGGAGAAGGTGCAGCCAGAGTGCTCCTTGGAGGCACAGAAGATAAAACTTCACCCCACATACTTTGGGCATGTTACTAGATAAGAGTATTCCTTGGAGTGGGAGGGACATCATGCTTGGAAAAGTGGAAGGATGGTGAAGGAGAGAAAGACCCTCAACCAGGTGAATTGACCCAGTGACTGCAGCAATGGCCTTAAGTATGGCAGAGATTGTAAGGAGGGCACAGGACAGCACACAGTTCATAGGGTCACCATGAGTTGTACTCAACCTGATGGCACCCAGCAATAAAGCCTTAGTCTTGGGAACTCTAGTGACAGTAGCCCACAGTGAATTGCACTGTTAATCAGAAGGCCAGCACCTCTGGCAGTATGAATTCACTAGCAGCTCCAAGGGAGAATGATGGGCTGTCTCTTCCTGTTGTATTTGGCAGCCCCAGAGACCAATGGAAGGACACTGTGAGTTACCACTGACTTGGAGACAGTGAGTTTGAGAGCCAAAGTGTGTAACTCTCACTAAATGACTGGGTGTGACTAGGTAGGAGAGCATTAGATAGCGTGATAATAATGTATGTAAGGTGTATGGATAAGACAATGCAAATAAATGTTCTATCGGGAATTGCTCCATCTTGTCATCTTGTTTGGCTTTAAGGGAGCTCTGATGGTGTCATCCATAGGGAGTTGGGGTGCTAACCGAAAGGTCATGCCTCTCTGGTAGTTCAAGTCTACCAGCAGCTCTGAAGAAGAAAGATGGGTATGCTCCCCCTGTGCTATGTACAGTCTTGGAAACTGTTAGATGATCAGCTATGAGTCAGTACTGACTCACTGTCAATGAGCAAGAGCTAGGCTCAAGTGAGAGTGCTACCATCGCTTTCTCGAGGACAATGACTTCATGTTCTTGGTGCTCAAGCTTTATTGCCAAAGGTCTCTGCTGGAGGGAAGTGCTGACTGAGCTGACAGAGTCCTTGGCTTTTAGTACTTACACCAGGAGATCTGGAGGTGAAAATAGAGGATTTTGGACTGGCCAGCATAGTTGAGTATGACAGGGAACGGAAGAAGACCCAGGTGGGACTCCTAATTACATTGCCCCTGAGGTGCTGAGCAAGAAAGGGTACAGTTTTGAGGCACATGTGTGGTCCAATAGATGTATAATGTATAGTTGGTTAGTGAACAAGCCACCTTTGGAGACATCATGCCTAAAAGACACCTACCTCCAGATCAAGAAGAATGAATACAATGTTCCCAACCCTGTGGCAGCCTCCCTCATCCAGAAAATGCTTCAACTGGATCCTTCTGCTCACCCGACCGCTCACGAGCTGCTCAGCGATGACTTCTGGTTACATCCCTGCTTGTCTCCCCATCACCCGCCTCACCATCACCCCTAAGTTTTCAGTTGTTCCCAGAAACTTGGACTCCAGCAACCAGAAGCCTCTCACAGTCCTCAATGAAGCCATAAAGAACCCTGTTCCTGAGCTTCCCCAGGAAAAGAAGGAACCAGTGGTTCAGGAGGCTGCTGCCACCTTAATGACATGCTGCAGCAGCTACACAGGTCATTGCCACCAAGCCCTCAGAGCGTGGGCTGCTGAGGCAAGAGGAGGCTGAGGATCCCGCCTACATTCCCATCTTCAGGACCAGCAAGTGGGTGGACTATTCAGACACATAAGACCTCAGCTATCAGCTGTGTGACAACAGCGTGGGGGTGCTCTTCAATGACCTGACCCACTTTATACTGTACAATGACAGGGAGAGCCCGCCTCTCCATCAGCACCCATCCCAGCTCCTTGATGACGATCACACTCCTTTAGTTTTCTGGAATTACATAAGCAAGCATTTGCTAAAGGCTGGTGCTAATATCACGCCCCAGGAAGGTGAAGAGCTAGCCCAACTACCCTGCCAGCGTCCCTGGTCCCACACAAGCAGCCTCATCACTCCACACCTCGGCAATGGCTGTGTGCAGATTAACTTCTTCCAGGACCATACTAAACTCATTCTATGCCTGCAGATGGCAGCCGAGACCTACATCAAGGAGAAGCAGGACTTCCCCACATACCTCCTGAGACTCCTGGAAGAGCATGGCCAAAGGAGCTGGCCAGCTGCCTCAGTATGCCTGCACCATGGTGGACAAGCTGCTGAGCTCACCCTCCGTGAGCAAACACCTCGAGGCCTCCTCATAGGCCTGCCTTCCTCTAGACTGGTGCCCCCTCTTCACTCCCACCAGCGCCTGGCGCCTTTGGCGGTCAGCGTCTGTCCCTCTCGGTGTTTAACATGCCTCTGAGCTCTGGGGGCCAGGGAGAGAGCACTACTATCCTTGCAGGTGAGGGATGCTATGTAAGTCATCTTCTCGCATGTTCAGGTATTGGTCCTATAGCCCCTTCCCCTGCCCTGTCTGCCTAATCATATGAATTGTACAGATAATTTCTATTGAATCTTAGACTGCTCTATCCTTTGTTTTATGTACATTAAACATATGAATCTTAAAAAAAATACAGTGAGACAATTCTAGAACAAAGGAGGGAACATCAGAACCATCAAGAGAGAGAAGCCAGGAGTGGAGGGTGTCCTTGAGACACTGCACAGGGAGCTTCTTAAACCCAGAGATAATACCAGAGAGACAGCAAGAAGTGATGGCAGCAGCAGCAGCAGAAGCCAGCACAGTGTATCTATAAATACAGTCGTGTATGTAACCGAACCAAAGAGGGCAATGCTCCAAAGCTGTTTAATCATAACCAAACACTTAGGGGAGAACCTTCCCTCACTAGAACCTTCATACCATCGTCTTGGGGACATCAAGAGCAACAGGCATAACACAGTCCACAAAGACAATGTTAAACATTCTTTTTTGTTGAGTAGTGACAGGTCTTAAGCCATCTGAAGTGCTATTGGTATCTCCTTTTCTGGAACAAATAAGAGGGAAGAAAAGCAAAAAATATCTTGAAATAGTCAGTCGAAAGGACTGAGGGACCTTACAAACTTTAACTTTATGCTGAGACTGAAAGAAATAGATGGGGCCTAGCTCCAACCACTGACCACTTAAAAGAGATCACACTGAGCATCCCAGGTGTCCATCAACAAGTGGATAGAGAAACTATGTACATTCATATAATGGAGTGCTATACAACACTGAAGAATCTGCTAATGCATAACATGGATACATCTAGAAGACAAGGTCACCAAACAACAAATGCTGTATAATATTTATATAAGACCACTGTTATA
The DNA here is from genome assembly GCF_000299155.1 of Elephantulus edwardii. Lineage (NCBI taxonomy): Eukaryota > Metazoa > Chordata > Mammalia > Macroscelidea > Macroscelididae > Elephantulus > Elephantulus edwardii. Next base: position 2,616,957 of record NW_006400028.1, read on the forward strand.
AAAAGCTAAGGAAAGGCTCATCTACAAAAAGAATCCTTGTTGGATGGTTACCAGGGATGTGAAGGGAAGAAAAGAGTAAAAATTAGTAAATAGCTAAAGACATATATTAAGACCAGAAAGAGAATACATGATAAGGGGATGATTACTAAATAAAGAAAAGACACAGATATAGAAAGAAAAGTGAAAATCAGAATTACAGGGAGGAAATGGGAAAAGTATGATTTACATTGTAGGTACTGAAATCAATGTTATAGAAAAAGTGTTAAATCGTCAAATAAAAAATTAGTTTGCTTTGTAAACTTTCACTGAAACCACAATTTAAAAAAAAAAAAGATAAATAATAGAGACCATAGTAGAAGATCCCATATAGAGTGAAGGAAAATGCAGAACAAAATCCAAAAACATAAAAAATCTAGGCTTACTGGTCTAATAGAAGCTGGCCCTTAGTTGCCCTCAACCAAGAACTGTACTTACCCTATGGCTCAACTTTCACTCAAACAATACACAGGCTGAGATGTGACCAACTGCAACAAGGAGGCTCTCCTTAGAATAACCAACCATGTAAAGTCAGAGAGCAGCCTTTACCAAGGATAAAGGCAAGAAGGGAGAGGATAAGAGTGTTAGTAGAAATAAGAGTTATAGGAAGTAGGAAAGTGGTTATATTGTGGGTATTGTAATTCATGTTATAAAACATGATCATGTAAAACATGTGAGAATGGGTGAATGAGAAACCAATTTGCTTTGTAAGTTTTCACCCAAATCACAATTTAAAAGCAGGGGGTGGGGGGAAGTGTTGACATCTTAAAGTTCTACAGTGGAAAATAAGAATGTGGAGAAGCAACTCAGAAAGGACTTAAAAATGAATGGGAAAGTCATTGTTTGAAAGAGGCATTGGGGAGCTAGGAGCATGGTGCTCCTACCATACAGGCAACATTGGCAGAGAACTGCTAGAGATTCAGGCTGGATTTTGAAGAGACCATGGCACCCGGAATATCATTTCTGATGTCAGATGGATCTTGGGTGAAGGCAGAGTGTCAAATGGATGCTGACTTGTCAACTGTGCAAAGGCATTTGACTGTATGGAATGGGGCTCCCAGAATACTTAATTATTCTCATGTGAACGCTATATCTAGACCAAGATGCAGTTGTCCAGATAAAACAAGAGGATACTGCACAATTTAAAATTAAAAAAAAGTGTGCATCTGGGTTATATCCTTTTCCCATACCTGTTCAATCTGTATTCTGAGAAAATCATTCCAGAAGCTGGACTTTATAAGAAAGAATGTGACATCAGGATCAGAGGAAGACTCAGTTATGCAGGTAACAACATTGCTTACTGAAAATGAGGACTAGAAGTGCTTGCTGCAGAAGATCCAGGACTTGAAAAATTAAAAAAAAAAAAAAAGAAGATCCAGGACTACAATTTTAAGTATGCATTACATCTCAACGTCAAAAAAACCCCAAAAATCCTCACCTGTGGTAAGCCAAATATCAAACTAAATATTAATAATTAACCAAATGCTGTTTCAGTTGTTAGAGCTGTTTGCCCCCTGCTTTCCACTGTTTTCTTCTCCGTTCTTGGTGTCCCATCTTGTTCTTTACTCTTTACCCTCAGCCAAAGACTTTTTGGCGCCCAAACAGGGATGAAGGCAGTAGTGTGCATCTGTGTGTCTGTCTCTCTCTCTGTCTCCAGGAAACTGAAAGGGAATTCGCTTAGGGTAAGTGAAACTTTCAGGGAAAATTAAGGGCAGGTTCATGAAGAAATCTTCAAACCCTGAATTTTGCTAGAAATTTAGGAGCAGAAAGTAGAAAAAATTTTATGAGATTTTTTTCACCCCTTAAATTGTTTACATAAATTCAAGGGTAGAGATAGAAAAGGTTTAACGAGAGAGAATTCTCCGAAGTTTTATAAACTGCTTAAAAACTCAGAGGCAGAAGTGAAAAAAGAGGCAAGGGGAATAGCCCATCATCTGAAGCTCAGTATATTACATTACTTAAAGGGGTAAAAGTAAGACAAAGGTCATTTTTGCAGTTGTTTCAGTACATGTAAGAAACAGTTACTGGTTTAAGCCAGTGGGTAGAGCACAATTAAATTAAAAAACTTGGCAAGATATTATGCGAGGTTTAGAAAGAGTTCATCAAAAGGGAGATGAGATTCCTATTTCAGTTGGGTCACTAAATGATTTGATCTCATTAGTTTTAAAACCATTACAATCTGAAGAAGAGATGTCTGAAAACTTAGAAGAGAACCTCTTCAGATGAAGGTAATAGTGAATCTGATACCAAGGAGGATGAATTTCCTTTGCCTCCAAGTTCGGAGGAAATGAGCAATATAATCAAGGAGGATAGTCCTTACGAGGAATTATATAAACAAGTTTTAGAACTTTCTAGTAAAATATACAATTTGGGTTTTCATAATGAAATCTATTGCCAAAATAAAAAATATAGCCCAATCAGCAGCAACAGTTCCAGATTCTATGTTATTTAATGATATGAATCATGCTTCGTTGGGAGTAACTATTTTTAAGAAGACTTTAATAGCTATGTCTAAGGTCTTGCAACAGGCAAAGCAAGATGATTTACCTAATTGGAGGAAAAGGGGCTTCTGTATTTCCAATAACAATGCAGGATATGCCTCCTGATCGAGATTCTCCCCAAGGGTATCAATTATATCAACATCAGTCATTATCTTATAAGACTATTGAAGAATTGAAGCAAGCCATAGTTGCTTATGGTATGCATTCTATTTATGTAAGGGGTATATTACAAGGATTAGCTACAGAATCAGATTAATTCCTTATTATTGGGAGTCTATGGTCAGGACAGTTTTGGAATCTGGGACATATTTACAATTTAGAATTTGGTGGACTGATGAAGTTACAAATATGGAGAGGATTAACTTATCTAGAAATCCTCCTCTTAACATTACTGGTGATCAATTTCTGGGGAGAGATCAATGGCTTGGAGTGTAAGCTCAGTTACAATATGATGATGCTGTGATTGTACAAGTAAGACTTTGCTGTATGCAAACATGGAATAAAGTAGAAATTTTGGGAAAAGGAAAACAATCCTTTATCAGAACAACACAATCTGAAAATGAAAAATACACTATTTTTTTAATCTAGATTTAAAGATACATTGACATTGACAGAAGAGGAAGAAAAGACCAAAATGGATGTCAGAAGATTGCACTGGAGCGTAGAGAAACCAAAGCATAAGGAAGAATTCAAGATACTAAAGAGCTGAATAGACGATTCCAAAAGGCAGCACTGGAAGACAAAGCAAAATATTACAATGAAATGTGTGAGGAGCTAGAGTCATAAAATCAAAAGGGCCGAACTTGTTCAGCATTTCTTAAACTCAAGGAACTGAAGAACAAATTCAAACGTCGAGTTGCTATAATCAAGGATGCTTTAGGCAGAATAGTAAATGATCCAGGAAGTATTAAAAGAAGATGGAAGGAATATACTGAGTCATTATATCGAAAGGAATTGGCAGATACAGAAGAATTTAATGAAATA
>NW_006400028.1:2623022-2631580 GCF_000299155.1 Elephantulus edwardii
AATTTGACTAACAAGTTATAGGTACATGAGTCCAAAAATTATGGAAAAGTAAAAGAAAAGATTCTTTCATTGTTTTACAAACACTCCCCCAGGTCCCCTCCACCATGCAGCCCTCGCTCTAGTCTCCTGTGATAACTATACAGTTTTATAATACTCCAGTAAAGTGGATGATACAGAATGCAATTGTGATAAGAGTAAGAAACATTATCATGGATTCACAGATGATACACTGAAATCACAAGCTCAGATCCATTCTACTTTTGATAAGGAATTGAATTATTTTATTTTTTTTAATTATTTTAATAACATGGATATTCCACAAGGAGTAAGTGAAGGGATATCTAACCTGAATACTTTTGATCATATGGAAGTCTTTGGAGGTACTTCTGTGATCTTATTTTGTTCTATTTTTTTTTGTTGTGTATAGAAAGAACAAAAACAAGCAAGAATGAAGAAAAGAAACCATGTTTGCTTTGATGACCACATAATTATGATATAAACAAAAGGGGGGAAATGTGGGAAGCCAAATATCAAACTAAATAAATAATGAGCCAAATGCTGTATCAGGATATGAAGGAGGCATAAATACAAGTTGGAATTCCACGAGACAGGTCATAGGGGTCAAGGGCCTAGGCCAACTTAAGGAGTCTTCACAATTCTAGAATTATATTTACTAACTCCTCCCTCCTGAGATAAGCATAAGGTTGACAATAGAGAAAAACTCAGCTTCATTTGCTAAAGATTTCTCTTTTGTGATTTACTTCCTGATGATTCTCAAAAAAAGTCACAGAAAAGCGTGGCTCCTTGAAGGCTTCAGTTGTTTGAGCTGTTCATCCCCTCCATTTTTGGTGTCCCTTCGAAGTCATTCTTTATTCTCTACCCTCAGCAAACAACACTCACCCTTAGACCAATAGGCAATATCATGATAGATGGAGAGGAGAGAGAAATTGTTAATGATTTTCTATTACTTGGATCACCTGTCAAACACCTTGGAACCAGCAGTCAGGAAATCAAAAGATATGCTGCAGTCAGGGACCTTTCCAAAGTGCTGAAGACCAAGGTGCACCTCACCCAAGTCATGGTCTTTTCCATTAATTCTTGTGCTTCTCAGAGTTGGCCAGTGAATAAAGATACTAGATAAAGAATAGATGCGTGGAAGTTGTGGTGCTGGAGAAGAGGACTAAGTATCCCATGGACTTCTAAAAGAACAAACAAATATGTCTTAGACATATTTGTGCTGCTTAGAGGGAAGGATGATGAAACTACACCTCACTTACCTTGGACATCTTGTTAGGAGGGGCCAGTCCTTTGAAATGGACATCATGCTCAGAAAAGTGGAAGGTCAGTGAAGGAGAAGACCCTCAACAAGATGAATTGACACAGTGACTAAGAATGGGCCTAGTGTGGTGGAGATGAGGATAAGGCAGGGTTCAGGTCTGTTGTCCACAGGATCACAATGAGTCATACTCAACTCAAAGGTAGCTAACAGGCAAATGAGAAAACATAGGAAGCAGGAGAGTTCTTGCTTAATGTATCAAGAGAATGGATGTAGGAGGGTTCAGGATACAAGAAAGCTGAAAACTGCCTTTTTAAATTATGAGAGAAGGGGTTCAGCTGAAAGGTTTAGCAGCAGGCAAGCAAAAATCAACATGGTATTGCACAAGAGAATGTGAGAGGACAGGTGGTCCAAGGGCTGATATTCTAAATGATCACCAAGAATGATGTCAACCACCAAGCCTCTGATGCTCCAAATATGAATAGTGGCAAGAACATCTCTTAAGTTGGGTTTTACCTTGAGTGCACTGCATATTCTTCTAGATGTCTTCTGAACTCTTCAATAGCAGGACAAAAGTAGCTTAATACTAAAGACCTACAGGTAGTTTTCCCCATGCACTGGCACAGAATCTACCATTATCCCAACTTTATACTTACCTTCCTGACAGAGAGGGGCACCTGTGGTCATGATGGTTTAGAGTATCCAACACTTAGCCATAGTAATTGGTTCAGAAATGGTCTCTGACAAGAGCTTTTTCAAAAGTCTTTTTCAGGAGATAGAGATATTAGGTAACTTTTTCTCTGAGAGTTGATGGTAACAATAACAACAGAAAACTCAAATTCATTGCTGTCAAGTTAATTCTGACTCATGGTAACTTCATATATCTTAAAATTGCATGTATGCCATTCCATGGGTGGTAAGAGCCCAAAATGTAGAAATTCAGTTTGTGACTAGAAAATTAGTAATTGAGGCCCCATGGTCCATACCCCTGTTTGGGTAAACAAACAAAAAAACAACCAAACAAAACTAAGATGCAGACATAATAAAATATTTTATTTTCTGTAGGTACACCTCTGTCCCCCATTCCTGTTGTGACTCAAAAGTCCCCTCTAATTGTCAATACCAGGGAAAACATCAACATTTTCTTCTAGTAGAGTTTGAAAATCATCAAGGCCCAGGTAATCCTGACCCAGAAATGATTGAAGGTAAGGTCCTTCCATAGCTTGCCTCAGGCTCCTCTGCATCTCTACAGGACTCCTGAAGTCTTCTGCTCTTCTGCATCCTGGCGTCGCAAGCTGCGCCGCTGAAAATATCGGTAGGCTCGGACACTGCAGAGGTATCCCCCATACACAGTAAGTAATATCATGGAGGTGGAGAAGGTCTTGTAGCCAATGTCGGCTAGCTGCTTGGCAGTTGGCATACTGGCCCCTATGAAGATAGATTGGATTCAGACTCTAGGAGAAGGTCTCACAGGCCCAATCCAGTTCCTTATAAGGTCTTTTCAAAACTTCTGCATATTATGTTGAGTGAGCTAACTCAGCCCCACAAGGACAAACACTGTATAAAACCATTATTGTATAGAATGAATATGAGGATCCAAGGGGGGTAGGGTGTAAATAGAGGGGTGAGGATGGATGGGTGGTAAGGTGATAATCATAGGGTTGCACAATTCGATGGGTGGGAAGGGTGAAGGAAATGGGAAGGATCTTTTGTGAAAAACAATATATTCAAATTTTGTAAATAAATGAGAATAAATTTAAGAAATCCCACCTAAAATTTTTTTTCATTAAAAAAGAAATTAAATCCAATGATACACAAAAAGAAAAAAAAAACACTTTTGCATACTGCTTCATCTATCTGCACTTTATGCTAATTGGGTCCTACAAGTGGAGCAGTCTAACAAAGATCACGCACGCATGCAATCACTATGGTAAATCTGGAACTGATGCACAGCTGACTGCCTTTGGGTTAGCAACACAATTCCTTATCCCCCAGTCCAACAGAGCTTCTATTAAAGACACTAGGGATATTTGAGAACTCAAGGGTAAAACTAAGTGCATGTGAATAATATCACTGCTTACAAGCACCCTCCATGTCTGGAGACAGAAGTGATTGGCACAGACTCTCTAGAAACATCCTAATTGAGTACATTATTTTAAGCATTGGTTTTTCTGGTTAATGAGGAGTTAATGAAGGCAGTCTGGGATTAAACATTAGCAGTGAATTATTCTCCATTGGAGGATCAAATGGAGACCTTTCAGGCAATATCCAATTTGTTTTCTCATAAAAACTATCTTATTCATGGTGGTTAGGTTGTTCCCAGGCTAGCCCTCAAGCATCTGTTTTAGTCATAATATACCTGAAATACTGCCAAAAATACTTGTATATTATTCCAATTATACTCAAGCTTCTGTATCATTAATTCTAAATTCCAAATTTAATATCAAGAACCTATCCTAAGAGCTTTTAAAAAAAAAAAAACTGGATCCCATCAAATTGTTAATTTATACTCACAGGCAATAGATTATTTTAAATTTATTCCCTGGATAGTCTAAAGAAGAGAATAAGAGAAAGTTGAATTCAGGAATCTCTCATCCTGAACAAAATGTTCCTCTCTTTGAGACTATGCACGTGTTCTGTTTAGGGAATGGGAATTAAAAATCTGAGGTGTGAAATATTTCTTAAAAGTAAAAAAAAAACTGAAAGAAAACCTCAGGATTAGCTGGTTTAGAGGATCAGGACTGGGGTAAGAGACATATAAGTACCCCAGAGAATAAGCCCTATGGGGCTGAGCCCTGCCTTTGCATCAGCCATTGAGGATGGACCTCAAGCTGGGCTAAGGCACAGCTTCTTTGAATTATGATTCCAGAAAATGACATTAAATAAGGTCAGTGGAAGAACACCAAATGGCATAGATTCAAGATGAGAAAGGACTGTGTTCAGATTATCTAAGGTTTGACAGGACCCCACACTGTGCATAAGACAGTAAAGAAAACACAGGGTACCAAGGTGGCAAAGTAGCACCTGGCAAATTATATTTTGCAGCCTGTAGCTAACTCTTTCCTTTCTCTTTCTCCTCCCATCTCCCATTACACTGAGCCAGACACTGGTAAGTTACAGAAACACTTCTTTAAGGAGCCAGTAGAGGAGGAAGCATTCACTAGTCAACAAAGAAGCAGAATGGTACAGCTAGGCTAGGAGATCTGTGGAAGACTGAATAACAGACTTGATCATGGTGTCAAGAAACTCATGACCTTCTCTTGTCTCTAATCCACATGGATTAGAGTTTCTTCTATAGTAACAAAACCACTTCAAAAATCCTGTATAATCATGAGACAGTAGCAGCAGAAATGGAAAGGACAGATGTGGAAGTTTTGTTGTTGTTTTTTTTAATTTTATTTTTTTTCTGTGTGTGTGTACCGTCAAATCAGATCTGACTGGTACAGGAGGAGACTGTCCCTCCTTCTCCAGCAGAGCATCTGGTGGATTTGAACCATGCACCTCTGTGATTGCAGTGCAGCTTCTTGCCACTAGGCCACCAAGCTCACTGGAAGTTATTTCTTAAATAGAAAAGGATTTATCAAATGAATGGATTAGAATTGGTTGATCAAAGCTGAAAACATTATCAAGGTAGCAAGTTAGGAAACTTCCCCTGTTGTGCTACTGTTAATAGAAATAAGAAATGTGAGTGTCACTGTGTCATTACAGTAGGCAATGGAAGAGTAAAAAGTGTCTGTAAAAAAGATAATGAGCAGGGTTTCAGACATGTAAAGATGAACAACACAACATTCATGTGATGATGTCTACCACATGACAGAAGAAATGCAATTCTGGCCAAAGTTTATGACAAGAAACTTGGCTAGAGACAGATAAAGGTAACAAATGACACCAAAATAGAGAATACAACAGAGAGAGGCCAAGGGACCAATGATTAACTATTCGAAGACAGAAACAGGGAAAAGTGGTGGTGAGAATATTCACAAGGGAATTCCAATGCAGGGGTGTGTGGGATGCTCTTCCTTTGACTACATCTCTCTCCTTGGATAAAACAGAACTGCTATATCAAGTCACCACCACTGTATCCTTTGGATGTGTTGAGCAAAAATAAAAATTGAGAACCATTAAAAAGTTAGTTAAATGTGGGAAGAAGATGGTAGCTAAGCTGAGGATAAAAGTAAGGAGAGGGGGATAAAAATCCAGATTGGTCTAGGAAAGATGAAAAGAGAAGATTAATCTGAGAAATGAAAGAAATTTTTGAGGTTAGCACAATGTTCTTATATGAGAAACATCCAGCTAGACAGAGTTTTAGAAAAACAGGAAGAAAAAGGACAGGACGAGTTACTATTAAAGCTGCTGTATGGGAAAAATCTGCGAAAGTTATGCATCTTCTTTTTCTGCCCCTTAAACTTATGAAAGCATTGGTAGCATGGTGATGAGGGAGCCTCAGGTTGGTTTGATCCCAGGTCAACGAACATAATGTGTTGCCACTTGTCAGTGGAGTCTAGCTAGTGTTAGGAGATTGAATAGGCTGCAGCAGATCTCTAGAGTAAGACAAACTAGAAAGAAAATTCTGGCAGTCTACTTGGAAAATCAGCCATGAAAACCCTACCGATCAAAATGGTGGAATCTGGAGCCAATCATGGGAACGACCAAAGCATTTAGTTTTGCTGTCCACAGGGTTGCCAAAAATTGAGGTACAATTCAAAGGCAGTTAAGAACAGCTATGAAAACATGAAGGATCTGGTTTCTCCTGTGGCAAACTCATTTTTTCATACTGGTCCACTATTTCTGTTTCTGTTGTTAAGTGCCCTCGAGTGTAGATGACTCATAGCGACCCTATGAAGGAAAAACCAACACTGTGTAACTTTCATCATTTTTCCAAGTTCATAGTTTCCAGAGGCAAGCTATTTCGAAGTGGATGCCACTCTTGCTTCCAAGCTTGTTTTAATAGGGAAGCTCCACCAAACACTGTCCACCATGGGTAACCATTATGTCATTTGATGCATCAGTGTCACAGTGTTTAGCATTACAGCAAATGCACAGACCAGTAGAATAACTTTATCCTTTTACTACTAACTTAAAGCACACTATGCTATGAAAACTGCTGAGAAGAGCGTTTTTTAAAGAATTTCTAGCACTAAATGCCATTAAGGTGATTCTAACTTCTAGCAAGGCTATGGAGCAGGGTAGAACTGCTTCCTAAGGTTTCAAAGGCTGTAAAGTTTTAGGAATGCAGAGTGCTCTATCTTCCTCCAACCAAATGGCTGATGAGTTTGAACTGCCAACCTTTTGGTTAGGAGTCGGGCAAAGGAGCTACTTGAGGACCTTCCATTAGTTTTACAAGGCTGTAAATCTTTCTCCAGTAGAACTGCTGATATAGATACAAACTGCTGACCTTTTGGTTAGCAGCCCCATACACTACATACTATGCCATAGGGCGCCTTGGATATGTACCCCAAAATCTGTGAAACAAGGTACAAGGAGTAGAGACCAGAAGAGATGTGACATTGTGAGTTCAGATTAGAACCATGCCTGGACAAAAGGTCAAGAAAAGTTAGAAGAAAATTGGGGCAAGGTGTGTCTATATTAGAAGGGTAAATACGATTTACATCAGCTGAGGGAAAGGTGGCGCGCGAACAGTCCAGGAGTTGAAAGCACAAAAAGACTAGGAAAAAACTAAACGACGTACATGAAAAATGTCACAGAAAGTCACGATCAGGTCGCAGAGGACCATAAGGGGTTATGTGAAGCAGAAGCGTGGAGAGCTGAGGCTTAGAATTAGATAAAGCTTCCTGGAATCAGTGCTGCGAACGCTGATTTGCGCGTGCAAGGGGGTGGGCGTCGGGGTAGCGGGCTGGCGGGAGTCAAGATAACGAGGTCAAGGCTCTCGCCGAACACGCCTGTGACCTCAAGGGCATCAAAGCCTAAGGACCAACTTGGTGTGGAGATGTGGTAAACGGAGGCTGAACCCAAGTGGACGTCTACACAGCTGACAACCTGTCTGGCCTCTGCATGGAACATACCTAAATGCTGCAACTCTCGGTGTCCAGCCGCGGCCTCCGCAGGTAAAGTATCGCTGTTAAGGTTTACGCAACTTCCTGTGGCGACCGAACGCAGCACCCGGAAGCAAAGACGTACGGGCCGCCGCCCTGACAATCTTGATCCTCAATCTGTTGTTGTGTAGCGTTCTCGCTCCTGCTTGCCCTTTCTCTCCAGGCTGGTTGCCAACAGGAGAGAAGGAACCACGTGCGTGCCACCGCAGAAATCCGCCAACCAAGGCGAGAACCTGTGCCGGGAGCTTGTCGCGCTGATTACCTCTGTGCACTTCCGGGCCAGCCATCCACAGAGGAGGAGGTTTCTCTCTGAAAAAGGCCCGTTGAATTCTGGGAATTGTAGTCATTGTCTTTAGAGAGGTTTGGTGCCCGGCATTCTGGAACCGGAATTTTTAAAATATTCAATCTCGGGAACTCTGGCGCCCTAGTCCGTAAAGAGTTTCGCTGCTAATCCAAAGGCTGCACCTCTCCGCTGGTTCGAATCCACCCGCAGTTCCGCGAGAGAAAGATAGGCGGTCTCCTCCGTGCGATTTACAACATCATGTCAGCTAAGAATCGAGAAGGACAGAGAGGAGTCAAAGTAGGACACACTTGGTCCTTCTCTCCGGATTAGAGAGAACCAGCCAATCCCCAGCTTGACTCCGTGACATTTAAGGGAGCAGACTTTTTCGCCGTCCTCAAGGGTGAACCGTGCGCTCCCTAGCGTCTGAAGCTGCCGTCGCCCCCAGTGTGCTGACCGAGCTCAGCTAGGAGCCGGCTGGTGGCATCGCGCCTGCAGAGGATGTGGTAGATTTGGCCAAGACTGCAGAACAGAGTTCCCTTGCTGTTAGGACTACAGCCTCTTGGTCTAGGTATAGGTTTCGCATGAACTTGATTAATCCTCAGAGGCACAGATGGTGAAGTTTCGTCTCGCATACTTTGGGGATGCCTATTAAGAAGGGCCAGTCCTTGGGAACGGAAGTCATGCTTGGATAGGTGGATGGTGAGTTGTTGTTGTTATGTGCCATCGAGTTGCTTGCCACTCACAGCGACCTTATGTACAACAGCCCTAAACTCCGCTCTGTCCTGTGCCAATCGCACCATCTCCGATACACCCATCCCAATTGCCCCAGTCACTGAATCAATCCACCTCATAGAGGGCCTTCCCCTCCCAAGCATGATGTCCCTCTCCAAGGACCAGTCCCTTCTTACAGCATGTCCAAAGTATGTTAGACGGAGCCTCAGAATCC
>NW_006400028.1:2631753-2646467 GCF_000299155.1 Elephantulus edwardii
GTCATTGTCCAACTCTCTGATGCATAACAAGTGATTGCGAAGACCGTGGCCTGTATCAGATGCATCTTAGTCTCCAGAGAAACACCATTGCTCTTCAGTACTTTTGGAGAGGTCCCTAACAGCAGACTTTCCCATCGCAATATGCCTTTTAAATTTCTGGCTTCTGGTGCCGAGAGTGTTGACTATGGAGCCAAGCAAACTAAAGCTGTGAACAATCACAATCTCTTCACCATCCATCCTGATGCTGCCAGTTGGCCCAGTGGTAAGAATCTTTGTCTTCTTCACATTGAGCCTTAATCCATATTGGAGGCTGCAGTCCTTGACCCTCTGCAGCAAGCGTTTCAGGTCCTCCTCAGTTTCAGCAAGCAGGGTTGTGTCATCTGCATATCGCAGATTGTTGATAGATCTTCCACCAATCCTGACCCCACATTCCTCCTCATAGAGTCCAGCCTCCCGGATAATCTGTTCTGCACACAGGTTGAAAGGTATGGAGACAGGACACATCCCTGGTGCACGCCCTTCCCAATTTTGAACCATGCAGTATTTCCTTGCTCTGTTCTGATGGTTTAGAGTAGGAGAGAAAGACCCTCAACAAGATGAATTAACACAGTGGCTGTTAACAATGGGCTCAAGTATATCAGAGATGATAAGGAAAGTGCAGGATAGGGCAGGGTTTAGTTCCATGGTTTATAGGGTCGCTATGGTTCGAGGGCACGTAACTTTCTGTGACCAAGTGGGCACAGGAAACGAACTTTTGATGTCGCGTGTGTGACCTCCCCCCTTGCAGGTGCCATGGTAAAGCCCCTGAGGAGAGGAGCGTGGGTGACAGCAGCAGGGGACAGGGAGTGGGGACTGAATGGGCATTGTGGCTGGGAACCGGAGGTTGGCAGTGATTATCAACGCAGAATTTTCCTCCTGCCCTTACCAAAACATTGTGCTTTGGGGTGTGAGTTAAGAAACCATGCACATGTAGTGATAATAATATGCGCCACATGCACTGAAATTCATTTCTGGAAAAAGCACATTTTATTGAGTGGACATGTAGGCCTCCATTCACAGTTAACTGTGGAGTGAAGAATTGCAGGCAAAGGTGTTTATCTAGTAAATTCCCAGCACAGGAAAGAGAGCTGGTCTTTCTGCGGAGGCTCTGAGACCCTAGGCCTCTTGAGGAGGCAGCTCTGGTTTCAGCGGCTGACCTGGACCCAGCTGGACCCTGCCCCTCACTCCCCCAGTTGCCTCTCACTGGTAAACTGAGCCAGGGGCTGGGAGGAGCCTGCCTCCCTGGCTTAGTAGGGAGTCAAGGAGGGTTAACACAGCACTGGCCAGGGCCACAGTGTGCCAAGTGCTGCCACACAGGAAGCTGAGACCCTCTGCTGGCTGGGACAGGAGCTTCTTGGCCCTTGAGGACTATTTATAGCCAGGGGCCCAGGCTGCTGACCTGTGACATTCCCATATGGCCACCCTATCTTGGAGGAGGGCCAGTGCAGTACACTGTCTTCTTCCTCCTGCTTGAGCTGATCTTTCCTCACCCCTAGGAGCAAGGTGACTCATCCCTAGGAGCAAGGTGATTTTATTTTCTTCCTCTTCCGGCTTGCCTGTCCCAGCTCCTTAGGCACTGATGTGGTCACTATCCCCTGAGAAGGCCCTTATTTGATGAAAGAGATTTGACCTTGGAATGTCAGGCTCCGCCCACCTAGGAACCTGCACACCTTTCCCTCCCTGTCCCTGTTTAGCCTTTGGGCCATGCTTTCTCCTCAGAGCCTCCAGATGTCAGATCCTGGTTAGCTGTCCCAGCTGCTCTGGGGGCAGCTGAGAAAGAGGTGCATGGTTTGAGAGGGACAGAGAGATATCTCAAGCTGATATGTCCCCCACTGGAGCTTGAGAAAGGAGGCAGGGAAATACAAAGGTCACAAGGAGCTGAGTGATCTGAGCCTGCTATGAAAAGGTATAGCTGTCAGCAGATTAAGTTGCTGCTCCCCCAAAGAAGGTGCTGAGGGGATGGGGGAGGGAAGGCTCAGAAAGGTCACACAGGGTGGGGAGGAGCTGGCAAGAACTAGGAACCAGGAAGTCTCTGGGGAGAGTGGTGAGCCCTGGGGCCAGAGATGCCAACAAGGCAGCAACTGTGGTGCCAGGGCAGCCTGGGGGAGGCGGAAAGAGGTGGCCAGAGGTTTCTGAGGACGCAGATGTTGCTAGGAGAACTTAGAAGGGAGTTATTTGAGATCATTGTATTTTGTTAACACACACTGAGATCCACTGATGCTGTGTGGGGACTGGCAGAGGTCAAAGTCAAGGGGTCCCAATGTCAACTCAAAAGCCCAGACTGCTCCCTGGCAGCCCTTGACTCATTTCTCCTGGCTGAGGCACTCCTTTAGTCAACTGGCTTGGGGACAGGATTCCTGGTCTGCGTGAGGCAGTAACTGGTGCCCTCCCCTCTCCTTTGCCCTCTTCTCATATGCACACCCCTCAAGCAGGCAGCAATGGGGCTTGATTCTGCCATTCTCAGAGGACAGGGAGAAAGACTCTGCCTCTGGGGAGAAACAGGGTACTCCATTTCTGGCAGAGATGTGGTATGTGTCAAGAGGCTTCAGATCTCTAGAGGTGCGTAGCTGAGCCCCAGAGCCTTTTATCCTTCAGTGAAAAGCTGAGAAGAGGCTGCTACACAGAGTCCCAGAGATCCTGGTGGCCAGGTGCCCCAAGTTTCTGCCTTCTTCCTTGGGGTAAAGAAGCAGCCTGGCCTGGGCTCCAGCCCCGCTCACATGTGTTCTGGATGATTCTGTAGGCAGCAGATGAATTCACCTACTGGCTGGTTCTCGTAGCATACCTTGTACACAGCCATGAACAGGGGGAACCTAGTGTGGGGAAGAAACTCAACTGAACCTCTCACTCCCCATTCCCCCTTTATCTCTCAACAACACACGGCTCTACACCAGTTCCATTTCCCAACAATAGTGGTCTACCCTATTTCTATCTACTCTCTTACCCTCCCAAGTTTGATATCTGGCTCTTAATTCCTGCTTGCTGAGAATTTTAATCTTAGGTATGTATGTATATTAGGGAGCTCTGATGGTCGGGTGCTAAGAAGCTGAACTGCAATCCCAGAGGCACATGGTTCAAGGCCACCAGCTGCTCTGTGGAAGAAGGATGGGCAATTTCCTCCCATGCCATTAATGGCCTTTGAAAACCTGCCGGAAGGTCAGCTATGGGTCAGTTCCAACTCAATGGTACATAACAGCAGCAGAAGCCCTGGGTTTAATATCAGCTTGTTAATTTCTTTGCTCCCTATCTCCCTAACTGAATTGCCTACATGATTTACCTGGCTTAACTGTGTTGCTCTGTTTGGGCAAACCAAATGTACCTGTGTCATCCACTGTAAAATGGGACCCGTATAACAGAATAGTGAAGGCGCTCAATAATTTCCTTCCTTCCCAGGCTGCTCCCCTTACCAAGTGGCTTTACCCTGACCAGTCATGAGCTGATCTTTTAAACACTGATTGATCCATACTCTTTCCTAGGGTTCTTTCCCACATCAGTAAAGTTCTGCTCTGATCAGCCCAATCATCTTCACTCTCTTTGGGTTCCCTTAAAAAAAAAATACCTTGAAGCAGACTCCATAGTCTTCATACCTTAGTGTTAGAGGTATGAGGAAAGACTCAAATTGGGAGTGATGGACAAAGAAGTGATAGAGTTAAATAAGTTCCAACTCCCATAGCAGAGAACAAGGTAGAAAAATAACAAAAAAGAGAGGCTGTGCAGAGGGACCCACAAAATGTAAAGAGCGCTAACTGGAAGAAGTTCAGAAGACCTAAATCTGATGGCTTGTATTACCCAGGATCAGTGGGCTTCTCTCTAAATTCTGACTTCTCTATCTCTAACCACAGGTGATATAGTCCTCTCTCCACTTCACAGATTGTAGAGGGACCAAGGTGATGATGGATGAAGAGAACACTTGTGGCTATTGCCACCTCAGCCAGCAGCATTGCCGTAGATACTTACTTGTCCACCAGGCCCTTGTGCTGGAGAATGCTGTGTAGTTCCCGAGCTGTCTGGGGCCCCTGCAGCTTCTGCCCATTCAGCATTTCTTTTTCTAGCTGCTCAATGGACTGTGAAAAAAACAGGGTGGGGTAGGATGGATAGACGTGGTAGAGGAGGGTTGTTAATAGGAAGTGGAAAGTCCTGGGCTCAGATGGTAAATTGAGTCTTAAGAGGAAAAAGGATGAGAATATTCAAATTGTTTTAGTGTTTGCTCCTGGAGGTATCAAAGCACCTCGACCTGGATAAGGCCCACCCTTGCCCTCCATTCTCCCTTCTCCCTGCACCCCACCTTTCCTGTGCGAGCGAAGGCCTCCGCCACCTTGCGGTTCCGCCCTCCATAGCAGGTAGTGATGAGGTCAGCAACACCACAGCTCTCCAAGAAAGTGGCAGAGGTTACAGGGCCGCTACAGAAGAGTTTGGCAAAGGCAATCATCTCCATGAGCCCCAGCCGGATCACCGCCGCCTTGGTGTTATCGCCGAAGCCCAGTCCGTCACAAAAGCCAGCCCCTACGGCCACAATATTCTTTGGAGAGTAGAAGTCACAGGTGAGAAGAGGACTCCTTGGCATTTAGAGCCCTCAGCACCTGCCGCAGGCTCCTTACATCAGCCCTGGTGCATCCCCTGAGTAAGTATAGCATATGACCCCTAAACTAGTTCTACCTTTTGGTTTTCCTGTTGCTGTACTTTGTTTTTCTTAGTTTGCATTTGTGCTTCCTAGCTCACTAGCCTTTTCTTGTGCTGCATCCTTGAGGAAATTTCTGAAAACCATTCTTCTCTCCCACTGACCCACTCCTCTGTGGCCATTCTGAGGTCTATAGCTCTGAGTATTGTCCAGGATCCACAGTTCGAATCATCATGTTGTCTGAGTGTCCTGAATGTCTTGGTTGCTACTGGTCTGGAAGCTCCGCTAGGGTGATCTCCTCTTCCCACTTAGCCATCCTCAACCAGGAACAAAGATGGCCCATAACAGGTTAGAGGGAGAAGGGAAGGGCCCCGTGTTTGATAGTAAATAACTGGCGAGCATGAAGAACCCTGGCTTTGCTATTGCAGTTCTTCCTTACGTGTATTGTGTTTCATGGGTACAGGTAGAAAATGACCAACAGTAAGACCCTGGAGCACCCCCAACCTTGGGTAGCTCAACTATACCCTACTTTGTGCCCTTTTCCTTATGCTATGGTTTCTTCTGTGCCCCTTTACCTTTAAGGCTCCACAGATCTCCACTGTGTCCACTTCTTGAACCACAGTGATGCGGAAATTGGGTGTCTGCATCAGCTCCTTCAGGAGTTGTCCCTGGGCGGGGTCCTTGCAGCCTAAAATGGGAGGAGGCAAATCATTGGAGGGAGAACTCTGACTTCTTTCCACACCTGCACTAAATAGAATTTACAATCCCCTTCCCTAAGGGTTTCCCAGCCCTCCTTCTAATACTTGGGACTTCTTCCTGTTTCTACCTTATGGAAAGAAGATGACTAAGTGGGTGGGGAAAAGTATGGGAAGGGGATGCAGTCAGACTGCACTGTGTATGTGGGTGATGGGGAGGGGCTCTCACCAATGGTCGTTTCACAGAACTTCTCCTCAGCCACCTCGCCGGCAATGTTGGCCCCCATCAGCACACTCATGGGGATGCCAAGGCGCTCCCCAATCACTTCAGAGATGAGCTTCAGCCCGTTGGGGCCCTCGTCTACCCCCTGGGCACAGGATGGAGCTCAGGCCAGGTGCCCATTGTACCCAAATGAGGACTTCCCACCCAGAAATTCTGTCCCCTTCCAAATCTCCTGCTCAGCAGTGACTGTCTCTAGAGGTCCTGCCCCATTCCAACCCAGCTAAAATTTGTTGTGAGAAAAGTAGACAACATGGGAACTGCGAATCCATCTGAAAATCCTGCTCTCGGTTACCTTCAGCCCATCAACTTTTCCAGAGTGGCATAGCACCTCCAAATCGCTCAAATTCCAGATTATTCCAGTTGAACTTCTATCCCAGTGGTGACTACTCTGAACCAGAACCAACTCTCCTTTTCTGCTCTACAAACCAGCCTACTTTTCATGTTCCTCTTCACACTTTATAAACTCTTCTAAAACTATGTCTTCAAATCAATCTCTTTCCTACTTCCTAACCAACTGTCCTCTTCCCAGTAGACCCCAGCATCTCTGACTTCTTTTTCAGGCCTCTCTCTGGAAACATTTGGCACAGTCCCAATTTCTGTTCTCATTTTGCTCACACTAAATCTCACAATAGTTAGCACCACTGCCTCCCCATCCCACCCCCGTCAACATGAAGGTATCTCTGGCACCTTAATAAGAGATATGCCAATCGTGTTTGCCTTCAGATGGCCCTTAAGCTGGTCACAGATCTTGACGATGAACTGATGAGGCACCACAAAGATCAGGATGTCAGCATCCATTGCAGCCTGAACCACATCTGGGACAGCAACCTGTAGGGGTGACCAGGTGCTCAAGGGCCTGGCAGATTTCTCTGCTGGTCCCTATGGAACCCCATTCAAAAGGTTTGGGAGCCAAAGAGCATGAGACTCATGGAAAAGAAAGGGAGGTTTGGGGACTGACGCTGGAAGTGCCTAAACTTGGAGGAACAAGACACTCAATTCCCTTCCCCCAGCCTTCTCAGTTCCAGCTGTCCTGGACTTGGGGACTCCTGGAAACCTCCTCCCAGATCTCCTAGCTCTTGGCGGTGAGACAGTAAAGGAGGCCAAAGGAGGCCCTGGCTTGGCAGAGGGAGAGACTAAGACTTAATCACTGTTCCTTTGGGCCCCTGACTGGGAATGGGGAGCCTTAGATCTTCCTGCTTCCTTCCCTGCGTTAGAGAGCCACAGGGATTTGACCAAAGACCTTTAGTCCAAGAAACAGCTTTCAAGTCTACTGATAACCCAGTGAATGAGTAACAGGAACCCAAGGCCAGCACTACCCGGGACCCTAGATCAGGGAGCTGGGGAACAAGTCTTTGGTTGCCATGAAGAGCAGTTTCTTCATCTTTTCCACCCTTTCCTGCTGGGAGCCTTTGAGGAGCAGTTTGGGACTGCCCAATAAGCAAGGTGAGCACAGGCTTACTTATGCTTCTTAATTAATCCATAGTGGACAATTTTAATGGTTTTACATCAGATTCTACTTCTAGATATAGCTAGCATTGTCTGTCTCTCCCAACTCGCCAATATCTCCCAACAGAATCAAAGCCTCTTTGAATGTACAGTCCTTGACAAGGGTAGACTACTCAGTATGCAAGCTTAGCTCATGCACCTTGCCTCTGGGACAATCCATCCCTGGTAAGAGGGGAGGGAGGTGCATTCAGGTTCTACCCAGTCCTAGGCAGAGTCTGAGTGAGCCACTTGAGGGCTGTGTATGGGGTTCAGCCCTCTTGATATGCTTGTCAAGTCCGGCTCTTACTTAGCACAGGAGAGACTCAGCAAACCTAGCACAGACCACCCCCTCAGCAGGAGGCACCTGAACTGTGAGCTATGTGCTCTGACTCCTCAGCCCACCCTCCCTCCCTGCACCTTACTCTCTCACAGGGTGTTGGGGCTCACCACATTGGGGGGCAGCTTGTGCCCTGGCAGGTATTTGACATTCTCATGTTGCGTGTTGATAATCTCTGTCAGCTTCTTGCCCCCGATGTCTTCCTCAAACACCCACATCGTCACCCGTGGGTCAAAGCGTGCCAGCTGAGCTGCATTGCCACCCACGATCTTGGCAATGGCTGAGCCCCTGTGTGTGGGGGGAGGCACAGTCTAGTGGCGGAGTGGTGGGCATAAGGCAGCCATGCCTGCAGCTGGTCAGGAGACCCACTTGGGATCTCAGCAGCCCACCAGATGATTTACTTGCTGCCTTGTCAGCCCACACCCATGACTGTGTCCCCAGTGACCTGGCAGTAGAAAGGAGACTTAGTCTGTCTCAGATTTGGCTGCTAGAGAAGGGGGGGTCAGCCCTACTGGTTTCTTCACTTTCCCAAAACAAATCAGGCAGGGAGTGCTCTGCTCTGGAGAGCGCTGTTCCTATGGAGAACCTGTTCTTACGGAGAACAGGTGCAGCTGCCCAGCAGGCACAAGCCAGAAGAGTTTTGGGTACTTGGGCACCGTCTGCCCTGGAAGGAGGGAGGGTGGGGGTGTAGGTACAGAAGCACAAAGCAACAAGGCTGGAACAGGAATCTAAGGGCATATTCTACCCACTCTTTACCTCCTGCCTGCTAAGCCTCCCGTTCTAAGCCCCTCCATACTTGGAGGTACTTCACCCTTCTACATCCCTTGACAAAGCTGCTTACCAGTTGCCGGAGCCTACAATGCAGACTTTCTTGCCAGCCATGGTGCCGTTTCTCTTCCCCAGCAGGCTCAGTGCCACACTCCCCAGCTCCTCTGCCTGTGAGGAGCATTTAACTCTAGCACACGTGGGTGCAGCCAAGCCCCACCCTCATGAGGTGGGTGGAGAGGCAGGCGCAGGCGCCCAGTGAGAGGGAGTCTGACAGAGCCAGGGAAAGGGGAGACAAGGGTAGAAACAGGTGGGGGACAGACCAGGTTTTTCCTCTGAGATTTGCAGGCTGACAGTCCTGACAAGTTTCTTCCCTTGGCTCAAAACCTCTTGTTAGGTGTTGTCAAGCGAAGTACAACTCACAGCAATCCTATGAACCACAGACCTGAAGTCTGTCCTGTCCTATGCCATCCTTGTCATTTCTGACACACTTGAGCCCATTGCTGCAGTCACTGTGTCAGTTCATCTCACTGGGAGTCTTCCTCTTTTTCGCACCCAGTTTGCCCTCCTTACCCTTTGGTCTCATTTTGAGGTTTGCCAAGAAATAGCCCAGATAAGAAGTGACTGATTATTTCCCATTTCTTCTTGTCCAACATGAATAAATTATATTCAGGCCCTAGCCGTAGACATGATAATACACATTATTCCAAAGGTATAAATTGCTCTTTGCTTTCCCAGGGCCTCTAGAATGTTCTACAGGTGTGTCCTACACAGGATCAAAGTCACTGGCCCCATACCCACTCAGCTGCAGGGCTTGCTTTGGACACAAACCAGCCCAAGGATTGGAAGAGACACCAGGATTCCCAAAAGACATCTCGGTCACCAATAGTGGTCAGTTCACAGACTCACAAAGAGACTTTTCTTCCTCAGATGACCCTATTCAAGTTCCAGGAAGGGAGGGTAGGAAGGTCCAAGTTGGAGGAATATGGTACCAAGCAGACCACAATTCTTTCGCAGAATCTGGTCTTAAAGGAGAGAAAACCAAGAGGCCAAACTGTACACTTAGCCCATGAGCGCCAGTATTTTCTGCTGGGTTTCCAAGCTACTGTTATTATACAGGACTTTCCTTGAGCTAATCTACAGAAGCCAAAATGGGAAAAGGAAGCAGGCTCTGAGGTGGCAGTTTTCCACCCAGGCAGCCGTAACTTCAGTGAACCTTGGTGGTCTCAGAATGCTATGCTCAGAGGGTTATGATTTGGGGTGAAGGGGAAAATAGAACAAATTCAGCAGTTCAGGATTCTCCATTGCCCACAGCCATCTGTTTGATTAAGAGGAAGATCTGGTTTCAAGGCAGATCTGGAGAGTGGAGCAAGAGGCCCTCACTCCAATTGTCTGTGCACCTTGGCCTAGAGGGCAGACAGTACTGTGTGCTCACGAGCTGACCTCCTGGCTTGGCTGACTGCTGAGTGGGTGTTTCCACTCCCCTGGGCTGTTGCTGGCCCACAGCAGGAATACGCAGCGGGGGAAGAGGGGATTCTGTGTGCAACCACAGGGAAAGGGTGACTGGGCAGGAGGTCAAGATGGGGGAGAAATGATTTTACAAGTTTCAGGGATCCATGGTCAGGGAGTTCCCATAGAACTACATACAATCAGTAGCTTGCAGTTTTTCTTAGAACATAGTTCCATCCTGTGGAGCTAACCTCCCACAGATCCACTCACTCCCTTACTGCACAGGCAGTGCCAGCTGAGCACTGATGGGTGATGGGAAAGGATGTTTCTGTACTCAGCATGTTTAACGGGAACCCTAAAAAAAGGACTTAATGTATAAAGTGTCCTCTTGGTTTTTTTTTAATTCCCTGAATGCTCCTTTTCCATTTTGCCTGTATAACCCTTTTAGATAGTATAGAGACCAAAAATCTGAGTGTAGTCAGAATTGGCTGATCCTAGAGTGTTCTGTACCACTAGCCTTCTTTTCCCAAGAGCAAACTTTTTTATTATTTGCTTAAAATAATGGTTCATCAGCTATTGATTATGTATGTGATTATGTTTGGTAAGAAGTGGCCATTTCTATACCTTTGATAGTTTTTTCCACTTCATGTTATTACCTCCTTTTCTCTTTAAAATCTGATAAACTCTCAAGTTCCAGGTTTGGAACAGTGGGTTTAGTCACACACTAGAGGCAATCCTTGAACACTCCCATCCATGAAATGAAAAGATAAATTTTAAAGTACAGGTTTGGAATAAGACTGTACTCATCCTGCATTCTAAACCCCATCTTTGTTGTTATGTGCATGGAGTCAAAACTGACCCATAGCTGACCCTCCAGCAAGTTTTCAGAGGTAGTTAATTACACAGGAGATTGCTCATCCTTCTCCCACAGAGCAACTGGTGGATTAAAACTATTTGCCTTCACGATTGCAGCACAGCTTCTTACCATTAGGCCTCCAGAGCTCACAAGAAACCCCTTCTTAGGCAGAGCCAAGCTGGTTAATGCCAGTGGAGAGAATAGTGAGCAAGAAGGAAAACAGTAGGGACTTCTCAGATATTTCATGGGCTTTTTTGATGGGAATAACCACTCTTGGGCAAGTCTTTCAAACTCTGCTGTAGGACTGGTTGCCTACGGTATGAGGCATTTCCAACTTGGTCAGATATGGTATCTTATTCAGGACCATGAAAATGGTAGCCTACAGAGAACAGCAGTCACAGAAAGGAAAAAAATGTATGGCTGTACAGGCCCTAGCCCATATCTACATTGCCATACTGGGGGAAAAGTAGACTTCTCTAGAAGAGGTCAGGCTCACCAAGCCCAAGGGCATTCATTCAAGGACAGCTCACCCCAGCCAAGAAGGCGGCTGGCTATGCCCTGGGGAGCTCAAAAGCAGACAAGGGAAAAGACAGCACCACTTGTCTGTTTAGTACCTGCGTAACTTGAATGTGGGGCAGAATTCTCAAATCCACACAGACCCAAGTCTGATAATTGAACCAACACCCTGGCTTGCTGGAAGCCCTAGAGTTGATTGGACCAACTTAAAATTTGAGAACCTGAGGTTCATTAGAAGGCAACTTTATTTTCCACTGTATCTGCAGCACCTAGTACTATGCCTGGCACTGTGCAAGTATTCAATAAGTATCGGTCAAATAAACAAACACACAGCATGAATGTGGCTAAAGTTACTGGAGGAAAAAGAGCTCAAGGTGGAGCTCTCCCTCAACAGGCAGGGGCACCCATCCTTCAGAAGATTCTTTTATTAAAACTGGGTGACATCAATAAGGGGACAGTACAAAAAAAAATTTTGGTCCATGAAAAAAAAAACCTCATAATCATTCAGTTAATAAAAACAGTTCTTTTCAACAGGGGCACTGCAGGGCACTGAGCTTCCTTCTCATGGTGCCAGCCAAGAGCTGGGTCAGGGCTCAGTTGCCCCAGGGACAGGCTATCCAATGCCACTGCAGGGAGAACCTTTCAAGGGATGGGTATGGCAGGAAGGGGGAAATGGGGAGAAAGTGCTGTCCCCAGTGTGGGACAGGCAAGGATAAGGAACTAAGGGACATGCTCGCAGGAGCCTGAGGAGGGGTGAGGAAGCAAGGGCTGTCAGTTTTCTGGGTTCAGAGCCCATGCTGAACGGAATTCTCCCCTCTGTGCCCAGCTGTCTCCCACCCTGCTGTGTTGAGTCTGCGAGCCTGGGAATATGCTAACTTGGGGGTGATACAACCTGGAAGAATCTGAGGCTCTCCTGGATAGATGCAAAACCATCTTAACTCCAAGGGGCCACGATCACAAGATCCTGCTGCTACCTGAGGGGCTTGAAGCTTTGAGGGCAGGGGCTAGGGAGTCACGATCCTGTGAGGCAGGGGTAAGGGAGAGTCACAAACCCAACTCAGAGCTATGTTCCAGCCCTAGGCGCTTTCACTCCTCAGTGCCCTAGAAGTCACCAGTGGGTGTCAACTAGGCAGAAAAGGGACAGGAAGACAGAGATGGCCCAGGGCTTTTACCCGTTTGCTTTTAGGCCTGTTTCTCCTTTAAGGGATGGGTGCAGGAGGTGGCGGCAGGATGGAGTGAATTAATGAGTCTCACCTCCAAGCAATAGCAGGAACAGCCTCTGCTAGTGATGACAGTACCCTAGATCCTGGGGTTCTGACAGGGAAAGGCAAAATTAATCCACCCAAATGCCCAGGTTAGGGCAAATTCTAAAAGGGGCAGCTAGAGGGAATATGATGGGGAGGGACAATAGTTAAGGAGCAAACTCCAATACTGATGTGGACCCCCTACTAGGGAATAAAAGAAGTACTAAGATAGCAGGCCATTCAGAGGGCTAGGACTGGCCTGGGGCTCTGGAGCCCACAAATCAGTATTCCTTCAGTGCTAGAGGGCAGTAAGTTCAGAATGTGCTCTGAACCTATGGAGAAGAAGGAAGTTGGATTCCGTTTTGGGGAGAGCCTAGATCAGCAGGCCTGAGTCTTGGAGAACGGGCTAAAGCTCCCAATTCCAGGGTCTCTGAAGGGCAGGATCAGTGTAGTTGGTCCCCTTAAAGACCACTTGACCTTAGGCCCAATCTATTCTGGGCACTGATTACCACTACAGGTTCTCTCTCTAACACTATCTAGAGGTCCTATGTAGACCAGGGAAGGATAGAGGCACATGGGAACTCTGGGACAAATGGAAGCTGGGGAGTAGGAAGGGATGGGGTGGGAGAAGAGGATAACAGGCGTCTTGTAAGACAGAAATGTGAGACCCTCTTCATCCTGGTCTTGTCCTTGTACCAGCAGCATTCCCTGGGAGGCCCCAACCAAGACCAAGGCAGGTGGCATGGGGCAGGCAGCACAGGGCCCAAATAAAGGATTGGTGCAGCGAAATCAGGGCTGTGGATGAAGCCCTATGTATTTCGGATTCCCAGAGCTTGTTCTAGTTCTTGTCGCCTCTGCTGCACCTAAAGAAAAAAGAGCATAAGGGAGGGGAAGATGAAGCAAGCCCTAAGTTAGTACCTAACACTATTGCCAGGAGTGCTGACTCTCTGCCTTCTGCCATCCTCCCCTGTGCAGCACCCTGCCACCAACCTTAGAATAGAAGTATCGGCACACGGCCTCTTGAGCCCAAGGCTGGAAGTAGAACTCAGCTCGACGTTCTTCCTCTGGGTTACCCACCACATCAGTCATAGTCTAAGGGAAACGGGCCAGAAGATAACAGACTTGTTTCCTTCTTTCACACTCCTTTCAGCAAGCATTGTTCAAGAATCTCTGCTGCTACCTTTTGCTCTTGTGCTCAGCCTCTGTACTTGGTAGTCATTCATTGCAGGAAGAACTCAGGGCAAATTTCATACATTCTGTGCTTATTCGGACCTTCCTGTTTAAACTTTCGGATGCTCCCCTCTCTAGGAAGTATCTCAACTCCTAAATTGTGCGTGTAGCTTTGTGTCACTAGTCTAGCCTCAATGACCTCCCTTCTATTTTTAATTATTTTATTATTGGTACTAGAAAGAGCAACATCTTATATAGTCGTACTTTCAAATACATATTGGGGCTAGTTTCTCCAAACAGAAGGTGTACTACATTGAGGCGGAGGTCAGGCCTTCCATGGCTGTATTCCTTACAGTATGGAGCACAGTAATAGCATGTGTTGGAGCATGTGTGCTCCAACTCACAGCAACGTCATATACAACAGAAAGAAGCCTCACGCAGTCCTATGCCAGTCTCACAATGTCTGCTGAGCATAAGCTCATTGTTGCAGTCAATCAGTCCATCCTGTTGAAGGCCTTCCTCAATTTTCCCAAGCATGACATCCTTCTCCAGGAACTGGCTACTACAATACTTAGTACTAACACACAGCATATAGTAAGTACTAAACAAATTGTACAAACCCTGAAATGTGGTAATGAAAATTTGATCCCTTACTTTTCCCTCAAGCTCTTCTTTAGGGACACAAGGCTATAGAAATGAATGTGTTCTTCTGTATTTTTCCTTGTGTTCTTTGTCCATCTGTTCTTTACCTTAAGGTCCCGACATTGGGACTGGAGCCAGTCATTGATGAAACCCTGAGGGTCTCTGGCAAAACTCAGCATGAACTCCCGCTGGGTCTTCAGCTGATTGATAGTTTCTATTGTCTCATGAATCTGAAAGGCAGAGGGAAAAAGAATAACATCATCAAACTGAGAAAATGCAAGTTAAATGGGAGCTGAGACTGATGTGTGCACATGCACTCCTAGGACAGGCCTTCATTGCTTCTCAGAGGCCTTGCTGTGTGTCCCACACTTGTATTTTCTCAGCACATGGTCCTTAAGCACATAGTCCTCAGGTAACATTCCCTTGTTTCTGCGTCTTTATACACTCCAGGTGAAGAAAGATTTCCTTTTAGTCACAATTAGCGTCCACTCTTAGCCCAGAAGAGTCCCAAACATTTGGACAAGATCAAACTGGGAGGAGGGTAGAGAGAATAGTGCAACAATGAATGAGTGGAAGCCCAAAATCTCTGTAAATGTTTATGAAAATTAATAAAATATA